>NC_087371.1:19295354-19595354 GCF_031761385.1 Necator americanus
CAATGGCGCGACTCCTGCGGAGATCGACCACATACTCACCAACCGGAGGTGGTGTCTACTTGACGTCTCAGTAGTACCATCCTTTTGTAGTGGTTCTGATCACCGTCTCCTTCGTGCGAAAATACGACTTAGCCACACGATGGAAAAGAACATCTGCTATCGGCAACGAAGGAGAAAAGAAGTCGTCTACGACGATTGCGTACTCGAGGACTCCTTGTCCCAAGGTGACTGGCAGATTGAGGAGGACCCAAACGTAGACTACGAGATGCTGCTCAGAGATTACGAGCCTGTGCTGAACGTGCCTCGAAGCCGCGCACGACAAACTTGGATCGAATTTCGAAGACCACCAAGGAATTGTTAGGAAGAAGAAGGGCTTTGAGGCTTGATCCGAATGCATCGCACATTGAACGGTTAGTAGCAAACACTAGCTGCAGAAAAGCGTTGCAGGAGGATCTTTTGAAGTACAGGCAGAAGAAGATTCTAGAAGCAGCACAAAGAAGAACGAGTCTAAAGAAGTGCCGCAGGGATTTGCGCGAATATAATATTCCGCTAGCAACCTTGCTGAGCGAAGACGGGACTCGCACGTCTTCTCGTCGTAAGATGGAAATCATTACGGAGAGGTTCTACTCGAACCTTTTCCGTTCATCAACTCCTGTGTCAAGCCCAATCATCCCCACTGGCGAAGCTCCACCACGGATTCTCCCTTCGGAAGTACGAGTCGCTATCAAGAGCATGAAACCTGGCACAGCCCCGGACCTGATTTTATATCAGCAGACTTTCTTCGGGCTGGTGGCCGTCCGCTTCATGTAATCTTAGCAGCGCACATGACATCCTATCTTCAGAAAGAAAGGATCCCAGACCAGTGGAAGACCTCACGAACCGTTCTTATCCATAAGAAAGGTGACCGAGAGGACCTTCGGAACTACCGTCCGATATGCTTGCTGAGCGTGTTATACAAAGTATTCACCAAGATCATCCTCACACGCATATCTAGGACGCTGGATGAAACCCAGCCTCAAGAACAAGCTGGATTCCGCCAAGGGTTCAGCTGCTTGGACCACATCCAGACCGTGTCGAGGGTCATAGAGGTTTGCCGGGAATACCGCCTGCCCCTTGTTCTAACCTTCGTCGACTATGAGAAAGCCTTTGACAGCGTAGAAACGAATGCAATACTGTCAGCGCTGGTCGATCAAGGTGTGGACGCGTCGTATGTGAGGACATTAGCCAATTGCTACGAACGATGCACGACTAAGATACAGCTTTTCCACCGCCCTCTCACCATACCCATTGGAAAGGGGGTACGACAAGGCGATACTATATCGCCGAAGCTGTTCACGGCTGCATTGCAATGGATAATGAAATCACTATCCTGGGAAGAAAGGGGCATACGTGTTGATGGAAGATTTCTTTCGAACCTTCGTTTCGCGGATGACATCGTTCTCTTTTCGAGCAGTACCAATGAAGCAGAAACGATGCTCAACGAATTGAACGAAGCAGGGAAGAGAATAGGACTACGAATAAACAGAAAGAAGACACAGTTCATGAAGAACGCGCACTGTCAGGACGGAGGAGTACAACTTGAAGGTTCCCAAATCGTGGAAACTCCGTCATACGTATACCTCGGACGTTCTATGAACATGGAAAACGACTTGAAGGAAGAACTGAATAGAAGAATGAGAGCAGCATGGGCAGCATTCGCAGCCGTCAGGGAAGCTACGGACCAACTGACGGACCATGATCTTCGTGCCCATCTGTTCGACTCGACAGTCCTTCCAGCGCTCTGTTACGCAGCAGAGACGTGGGCAGACACCGCGGCCACGTCTAGGAAGCTACTTACTACCCACAGAGCCCTTGAGAGATGTCTCCTGAAGTTTAACCGGCGCACACAACACCTTGCCGGTCTTCGTAGCTCCGACTTAAGAGGAATGTCCCGTCTTCGCGACCCAGCGGAATATGTATCGAAAGCAAAACATAGATGGGCCGGTCACATCATGAGAAGATCGACGATAGATGGACTAAAAGAACGCTAGAGTGGATCCCAAGGGACGCTAAACGCCCCCGAGGGAGACCGCCAACGAGATGGAGCGACGTGTTCGCTGCACGGATGGGCCAGCTGAGAGCTCAGCTCGATACGGCTCAAGGACCTCGTCAGCGTCACTCACGAAGCTTGAGAACATCTTGGATGACAATGGCGAGGGAACGAAACGAGTGGAAGAGATGCTGGGGCCCGCACGTCGAGTGAAGACGGGCCATCTAAGTAAGTAAGTAATTAGCACATAGTGATGTGCTAACATGAAATGTGAATACCATTATCGTACTGATAGAAATAACTTCCACGTCAGATCACGTAAACTGTTCGCTGCTATCAAAGCAGCCGTTTGGATGCTTGCTTCCAATGTGTGAAGAAAGGTGGTTGCCAAACGGGGCAAACGTGCAAGGAAATAGATACGAAGGGGAATCGCAGAGATGAAACGCAACATGTGCAGAGGCGATGGCTATGAAACAATGGTTCGCAACGTATCACTTACTCTTTGCCAAATACACATGAATTAATTTCGAGGTACTACTGCACAACTGCAAAGCAATTACACGCAACCGGACCCATTCCATAGCAATGGACCGCCCTGAGGCAGCAATCCGACGCCGTGGAACTCGGCTCATCGCATTTTATAGCTTGCTGACGCCGGTGCCTCAGTCCGATGCCGTGGGTTAGGTCTCATTCTCTTTTTGGAATTTCGTGAATGACACTCATACATGACAGCCAGTCTTGCATAATGATTCTAATGGTAGAGTGCTCGTCTTTAAAGAGCGTGGTGATGTTTTAGTCCTCATCCAGAGTATACTTTTGCATCATTATGGCGCGTTATTATATAAGACGATATTTGAAAAGCGGGTCTAATGAAACCGGTAGGAAGTTCAGCTGTGACTTCGCAACCGATAGTTCGAAACCGCACTAATGCCAAGAAACCTTCTATCCCTTTGAGGTAAAGATAAATTGGCACTAGACTTGTCAGAGAGGACAAAAATACTGACTTGACACATCAGCTCACCATCCTCCAATTCTTTGTAAGGCTGCACAAGCGTTCAGAAATCTCAAAACGTTCTGATTTGAGGTCGAACGCGTAGGCGCATCAACATACAATAGGCACAGTAACTCTTCGCGAGAAAACGAAAAAAAAAACGCGAATATTAGTTTTTTTCGTTTATTCTCATAACTCGCCCCAATTTGATTTCTATCAGTTTATGGGAGCCCTAGAAAAAACTTTAGAATCCATTGCTAGAACATTTCCTGAAAATACTACCCGTGGCTACGTACTAGCAGTGGTGAGTCTCAGATAGTTGCGATAGAGATAGATAGCCCCAAAAATAGATGATCTTTGATGTGAATAGATTAATTAAAGCATAGGAATATTTGGTCAGAGTACCACTTTTCAACTCGAAAACCGACTTACGTCGCTGGTTAGGAGGCCTTGCTCACCTAGAATTTCCGAAGAAACTATTTTTTCTGGCACCTCTCCGTTTCTAGCTTTTCTAGCTGCCCAAGATTTGTGCGTCTGCTACGGTTAGAACTTCGCCTTCTTCTTATTATTTGGTGTTATGTTTGAACGTTTTTAAAGATTAATCGACCAGTGTTTTAGTCTGGTCAAAACTACATGAATCACGAGTGTAGTTACGGTGCATTTGCGTACGCGCTCGAAACAGTGCAGTGGGAGCAGCAGTTGGAACCGAGGTGGGACCGTCGTGAACTGCAGCGAGTGGCGCCAGCAAGGGTTTCACCACGCTCCTACCCGCTACGCTCCACCGAAGGGCCTCAATAGAAGCCGTGCACGCAACGGCGTACCTGCTTCATGTCGTTTTGACCCTTCTATACCTCTGTCTATACAGCAACCTGTAAAACAGGTTCTACCTTTTGAAGTATACTTAAAGGGATCACCCCACGAATCTGAGGTGGTGCAGATTTCAGGTGGAGTATTCGTATACAGGATGGGAGACTACGGATAGGTGGGTGATTCCGTCCATTTCTTCCTAATTGCCGTAAAAAACGGCCCGGAAGATACGGCTTCATTCCTTTTGGCGCACCATTTTGTACAAGAGGTTCGATTGGAGCGCGCCAGTCTTGTGCGGCGCCGCATCTTCTGGGCCGTTTTTTACGGTAATTAGCAAGAAATGGACGGAATCACCTCCCTGTCCGTAGTCTCCCATCCCGTATACGAATACTCCACCTGAAATCTGCACCACCTCAGATTCGTAGGGTGATGCCTTTAGGGGAGTGGTCATATTTTCCAGCTTCGAGACCTTTTAAAATGGCAAACTTGTTAAATTTTCTGCGCAGTTTTGCAGAAACATCATTTTTGTGGTTCCTCAGAAGTGTTTAGAAGTTTCGAATGGATCAACTTCTTAGGGAGAAAGAGACTTATTGGACGATAGCGTCAAATTTTTGTCAGTTAGGCCTGCCCACCTTGTCGGCAGGCTATTATTATCTAGGTCTTTATATAGCCAGCCGCATTTGTATCTCAGGCGATAGTCTCAATTGATCACAACGATGCCACATCGCTCGATTCGTCTAGAGACATTTGAGTGTAGAAGAAGATGAAATGTTTCCAAAAGAATTCTCAACAAAAATTTAAGGTGTTCCTCAAAAGACCAAATTAATTTTTCAATACTTCATACATTCACAGGAAATTAAAAACGACGAACAAGGCTACAAACGACAATCACAACAATGAAATAAACAAATTATGCTCAACAAATCAGTCATAGTCATCATCGGAAAAATCGTAAATATCTTTGTTCTGATTACATGGTGTAGGAGCTCCAAATATCCCTTCTTCGCTTCGAGGCGGTGACAAAGGATTTTCTTGCTCCTGTTGCCACGCGGTGAAGACTTCTCGATATGCTGTTAATAGCATTTTTACGGTTTGCCAAACGCATTCCTCTGAATGCGGACATACGCTGAACTACTTGAACACAAACTAGATATACATAAGATAAGATGTCAACATCTTTAGCGAAGTTTGTCACTACATAGTAAGGACAAAGGTACCTGACGTACAAATTTTCTTCTTGTGTTTGTCTTTCTTTCTATCGTCAAGTGGAGCTTCGAGATGTCGTTTGGGAATATTTCATTCTCCAGCACGAGAGCAAATTCACCTATTTTTCCACGCTTCAAGTATATCCACATGTAGCACACATGTAGCAGTCGAATGTGTACTTCATCTTTTATCTCTTATCCATTCTAAAACATTCACAGACGTGCACCATAAACAAGAACACGAAAAGAGTTCATTGCAATTCCGCTTACAAAACTGTGGTGCAAACTTGGTTCTCTTTTTTTTGTTTGCAAATTCGTGTAGTTAATGGGCAGGCCGTTCTTCTGCTATTCAGTGGAAAGTGACAAGGAGCAATTCATTAAATCGTCTGTTCAATTTAGAGTTTGATAGGAATAGAATAGCGGCTTGACAATTCATCACGAATGAGAGGGCAGTACTATGTTTGCTTTAGTGTGATTGTAATATCATGCTATATAATAACGCGCTTAGTCCGTGTGTGTATGTGTGTGTTTGTCTGTGTGTCACGAAAATACTGCATAATGATGCAAAACTCTCCACTGGTGGGATGCCGAACCATCGCCATGCACCTGATAGGGGAGCACTCTACATTTCCACCATTGTCCAGAGGTGAATGTCTATGTATGTTGGGTTTGATAGGCCAAGATAGTTTCTGTCATTGGTTGGTGAGGGTAAATAAACTTCTATGTGAATTTACACTTTGCAAATTACATTTACAAATTTGCAAATTATCATGCCATATAATAACTGACTTATTCTGTCACGTGTGTGCGTCTGTGTGTGTCTCAGTCACGAAGTTCCAAAAAGAGGAAGAGGAATATCATGGCTTCGGTTTGGTGCGCTGGAGCTCCAACGCGGTAAAATTAGATGGGACGGGTCCTACGACGTCGAATTCGTGCCCCTGAGTTAGAAAACCATGGAGGAGGGTGAGACGCGTCCCACTGCCTCGGATTGGTGCGCGGGAGCCCCAACGGCAGAATGGGTTTCTATGACTCATTCGCGTATCTCTTTCCAAGCATATTTCCTTGATGCTGCTAACATCCTTTCTTCACAAAATGGAAACACACATACAAACCGCTGCTTAGATACAATAAAAGCCAACACACTTCAACTTGGTCTGACGTAGAGTTTTATCTTCATCACTACGATGATGATATTCACCTCATTTCATGTTAGCACATCATTCTGTGCTGATAGTTGAGAACGGAGGAAACTTATACTTCGAATAATGTTTCCAAGTTGTTGAGGTTTCAGAGAAACTTAGGAAGAAAGTCATGAAATCTCTCATCTATGCCTAAATTTTTGAGGGAAAAAATCGAAGAGAGAGTTGATAAAAAACAATTGTAATTTTGCAAAAAAAGTCACTACTGTTATTTCTTATTGATCGGTGAAAGCGAGCGAAGTGAACACTACAAAAAGTCTGAAGTCCGGCTTTAGCCAGACGTTCAGACTGGCGTATGGTGTAATGTGTGTTCAGGATTTCAGTTCGGGGATTTTGACTTTCGTTTCTTTTGCGGCACACGTTATGTTGATGAAACCAATAAATAAGTGACAAATAAAGAGTTTATTCTCAACATATAACATCGCAATATATGTAACCTTCACGAACGACTACAACCTTATGAACCAGAGTACTGAGAAGACAGGCAGCTCAGAGTTGGCTCGATCACAACAACGAACTTTTTATTTATATTATATTTACATCAACGATGTCCTAAATATTGGTGCAGCGCACAGTTCAGTTCTAGTAGAATTCAGGATGTATCACTTTTATGGTTCAAGTGATTCATGAGACTTTTACGGACTGTGACCAGGCTAGGTTAGAGAATGTATGTGGCGCAACTCGCTCACAAGAATCGGCAAGCTCGATAAGTGTGGTCATTAAGGGCAACATATCAGGGATCTAACGTGGTGAAGGAATTCGCGTAAAAAGCTAGAGACGAGGTTGTAGATTGTGAGATCCGGGTGGCTCCGCCCATCTCTTCCTAATCGTCATAAAAAACGACGTGGATGACGCCGTTTTTCGAGTCAATTTCGGTTGCAACGCGCTACCCTTGCGCACACGCCGCATCCAAGTTTCAGCAGTCGAGGGTTAGTGAGGTCTGCTCACCAGCCTATTCAAGTAAAACCGACCAATAGACTGCTGAGGGAACCGGAAAGTGTAACATGGAAGAGCGTCCTAACGTGCCTCTATGTACACGTTAGAGCTTAGGCGGTTCCTATCCTGTTTTTTTACGACTATCAGGGAGAGATTAGCAGAACCACCCTTGGTTTCGGAATCTACAACCCTACTTCTAGCTTCTTCTGCGAATTCCCTCAGCATGTCAGATATGCTGCCTTCAAAGTTTAATCTAATGGATCGATTTTGAACTGAGGAGTTTGCAGCACTGTACTTCATTAATTCTTCACATTAATGTATACAAATGAGTGTATGTGCATACATATGAAGACCTAGGCTCCTGTATTGAGCTGATCGATTTATTTATGTATTTTTTTAACACCGCTAAGTAGCCCTAACACACTGAGAGCGAGGAAACTATGTCAATTTATGAAATCAAAGAGACATTGTAATAGTGGTTTAACCAAAAATTACGAAAATGATTGAATCAGAATAGAAGACAAAGATGACAGGTTTTTGCATCAACTTTTCAGGTATTATAGTTTACCGATATCGAATAGTAATATGTTCCGTAAGATATAAGGATGTGGACGGAAACCAGTGGTAGTCACATCCTAATTATATTGATTTCATTTCTTCCTTTCTTGGTAAAATACCATTTCCGGCTCGTATCCAAGGTCGTACATTGTGGACTAATTAAGTTAAAATTTGGGTTTGGTGAACTAAAAGTTAAAGCTCAAATCTGCCTTGAGATGTAACAAACAGTATTAAACAGAAAAGACTCCTGGACAAGAGCTAGAATACCTGGAATCGAGACAATTATTTCTGAAAATAGAAGAAAGGTTTAAACCTGTTTAAGAAGAGACAGTAGATTGACTTCTGCGGAAGTTTCCGCAGCAGAGAAAGTTTCTATAATTGGTCAGCGAAAGTGATTTTATCCCAGTGCAGCATTTTATGGACTAGCGAATTGTGAAGGACTTTTTGACATCCGAAGTTTAAAGAGAGTTCTTTCAGGTGTGATGAGTGTATAATGTATTTTGTAGTAGTCACTACGTCCTGGTTCTTCATCAATCTATAATCGGGTCAAAACGATATGAAGTACGGTGCATTTTGCGTACGCGCTCGGAACGGCGCGATGGAGGCAGCAGTTGGAACCGAGGTGGGACTATCGCAAACTGCAGCGATGGATGGTGCCCGCAGGGATTCCGGTACGCTTGTAACCGCTACGCTCCACCTAAGCGCCTCGAGAGGAGCCGCGCACGAAATCGCGTACGTGCTTCGTTTTGACCCTACTGTAGTTTGTAGGAGTAGGCTGGATGAGGTATCAAGGTCGTTCGAATGTTCTAGCAGGTCGTGTGCGGGTCAAACGTAATGTGTGAAGATAGATTTTCTTTGTGGTGTTATGGAAAAAGAAATTTTTAAGCGTTGTAATTTGCCCGCTAAGCTAAGTAGTAATAATGGATGATTTTTCATACTAGAAGCCAAGTACTCTTATAATTTAGTAACTGAACACTTGTTCAAATGTCCTTTCTTCGGATCACTAGAACGAGAGCATCTGTTCCGAAGACAGTGTAAATCGTCCTAATGTCCTGCTATTCTATTGATCTGGAAGTAGTTCTTCGTAAAATCGACAATCAGTATTCCACAGTAGGAAGTGGTGAGCCTAAGTACATAAAAATTCCACTGTTTAGTTCAGAAGTTCCAGATTGCCTCAGATAAATGTTTTTATATCATATCTGGAGTTGTGAGAAGGATAGCTCGTGAGGGTTTTTAACTTTCTGCAGCGCAATAATGAACTGACATTTCTCTACAGAAATCTATGGACACGAAATCTAACGCTACTTTAAAAAAATTCATTGGTTAGTTCAGAAGCTAGAAAAAAACTCAAGGGAATTGCAGCCGGATCTTCGTTGCCATGTTTCTGTTTATGGCACATCCGGGCAAAATTGAAACTGAAACTGATATTGAAATAATTTAAATGTATGGATAATCATCCTGGCAAAGACAATTCCTAGATTTTTAACCTTCCTTCCATATCTGAGCAGCCGCTGAATATACATTCCAGGTCATCTAGTTCTTGCTGATGTTTGATCTTTGTTGACTCAACATTCATATATAATGACTTTTCAAAGTTTTTTGAATGTACATTCAGGAAATTTCTGCTCTTAATCATATGTTGGAAATTTTCAGCAGAGGTGTCGTTTTAAACAACCATCTACCTGAATTAATTTATGACCGCAGATTATCTTTTCCACTGTATCAAGTTCTGAATATTCGCCTTAGTAGTCCACGACAAATTGCAGAAAAAAAATTGAACTTGCTTCCACACTTTAAAGGCATCACCCCACGAATCTGAGGTGGTACGGATTTCAGATGGAGTATTCGTATACGGGATAGTAGATTATGGAGACAGGTGTGATTCCGCCCATTTCTTGCTAATTGCCGTAAAAAACGGCCCTGAAGATGGGGCACCGCACAAAGCTGGCGCGCTCCAGTCGAACTCCTTGTGGAAAGTAGTGCGCCAGAACGCCTGAAACCGTATCTTGCGGGCCGTTCTTTACGGTAATTAGGAAGAACCCGTATACGAATACTCCACTTGAAATCCGCACCACCTCAGATTCGTAGGTATTTATTTCGTATTTGCCTTTAAAGGCATCGCCCTACGAATCTGGAGTGATGCTGGTTTCAGGTGGGTTATGCCTATGCGGGGTCGTAGATTATGGGGAGGAGAGTGATTCCGCCCGTTTCTTCCTAACTGCCGTAGAAAACTGCCCGAAAGAAGAGGCGCGTGCAGAAGGCGCTATTTTCTACAGCGTGTTCCTATCGAGCTCGTTGTAGAAAATAGCGCCAAGGAACGCTTGAAGCCGTTTTTTATGGCAATCAGGAAGAACCGGACGGAATCACTTTCCTCCCCATAATCTACGACTCCGTATAAGAATACTCCACCGGAAATCCGTACCACTGCTGATTCGTGGGATGACGCCTTTAAGGAAAGCGTATTCGAGCATTCCGTGAACTTTTGTGTATTACAGGTGCAACAAATACGATTTTTTTAAAGCATTTTATCGTCTACTAGCAGGAGTGCTAGGAAAAATCTAATTCGCAAGAAACTACCAATTTTTTGGAAGACTTTCTAAATATCTTGTTAGAGAAGAGCTGCCAAAGTCGTCTGTGTCCTCCTTCGAAAACGTGGTCGTGAAAGAATCATTTCTCGATAATCCTAACGAGCAATGTGACGGTGTACAAGAAACCTCTTCTGCGAAAACTGCGAGGGACAGAAACGAATGGGAACACGAAGACAAGAGAGTGGTATCCAAGTAAGTAGAAAAAGAGCGACTCGAAGGTCACCTGCACTAATATCGTAATATCCGCTATCAGCGAACTAAAAGGGAATTTTTCAGTAGTTACCGTAGATAAGATGTTTCTTAACAATTTAACACATCTTAACAATTTCACATGAAACTGCGCCACACCACTGTGAAGGTCGTAATCCAAAAATGATACTTCCTTGCAGGATGCTAGCGAGCAGCCGACTATTTCCCAACAAACACGTCATACTAACGCGGTATTCAGTACGGATCTGCCACAACAGCATTTTAAAAAGCGTAAAATTTTTGCCGCCCGAAAATGGACTTCTTTATACGTACCTTGAACAATCCGAGACTTTTTCAGCACATTGTAAAGAACTCAAGAACTTAATATATTAGCGGTACCAGAAAGCAATATTCTAACGCACGTCAACCGAAGTATTGTGTGAAAAATGGATATGAAATATTGTTTGTTTAAAAATTACCTTCATGCTACAGATTCGAAAATGAAAACTTGCCCATCAAATGATCGAAGGTCATTGACAAAAATTTCGACCATATCAATTAGTTGAAAAATTATATCTGAGGAATTATTCTACCTTAACCAACCAGTATTTCACTTAAAATTGGCAAGAAAGGGCATTTTCTGACACCTCGTAATTAAAGCGAAAAAGTAAAACGGACACCGAAAAGCAAAAGTTTAAACTTATTGCTCCTAGAAAAGATGTGGATTTGTAAGTGTGTAGCTAGCCCGAAAACGAATTGGAATCCGCTATTTTCTTTTTTTAGGATGACAAAAAGATGTTTAGTCATTTCTAGGACATAGCTTTCCTCCAAACAACCTCCTCCGCAATATTGCCACCAGATGATTGATGAATGCTATATAGTAATTATGTGATCCGCTCAGGCATCTAATCGACCTTGATCACGGGGAAATGTGCTGTTATCACGGAGAGGGACAGGTTTGGTTGACGCTCTGGTTGTATTGGATGGGAGTGGTTGGGCCCCTCAATTGATCGATTTCTCATTGCACCTTTAAGGTACGCATTCTTTCGTCTCGTTACCTGCATTTTTGCGATCGATTGTTCCTGAGATCACATTCATGAGATCTACACTTGTACGATTCGTTATGGTCAGTTAGGACAACGCTTGAATTCGTGTCGTTTTGACTCATCTATTTGTCAGGGACTGCTCCTTTCAATGTGTACGTCTTCACTTCGGACGAATTGCCCACTTTTATTCCATTCAAAACCAACATTTGCTCTTCTCATATGAGTGGCTATCCAGCGAAAAATTGCCTTGCCAAAGTACGCTTTGCAATGTTGGTCCCTCAACGATTAGTTGTCCTTTTAATTGTGTTTCTCACAAAGAAATAGCACCTTTCATGCTGAAAATAGTTGATTCAATGCGAAAAAACCTATGCCCGCGACCGAATTCGGATACTGACACTACGGTAAAATCTTGGAAAATGTCTCTTGAACTCTGTGTTGTTACAGTGTTTACCTATTCTCGGTCTATTTGCGCACCTTAGACTTTTTCGCATGTGCTCTGCGGCTCTCAGACAATTATTTTCACCGATGTGTTCCTTCATAACACTTATAAAAATCTTGTACCTACACTTCTTTATTTTATCTGAAGCTACTTATTTCACTCTGCCATTTGTGTATTCCCGTATAATTCTTACTTTCTTGAAATAAAACTTTTTTAACACTTACATTTCAAAGTGCTGAATAAGTATTTAATAAAGTGGTGTTGTCTTTCTGAAAAAAGACGAAGAAAAGAAGAAAAAAAGCTTTCTACTTTGTTCCACCTACTTGTATTGGCACAGTCTAGCAGAAACGTTTCGACGCGTTGGAGCCACGCGGTTTTCTTTCCTGTTCTTCTTCAATTCCGTCCTGATTCCACAGAACTTATCCGGAGAAAATAAGAAAGGAATAAGTTGGTATTTGTATATTCCAATAGAAAATTAAACTGTAGCCTGATAATCACAACCTTCATAGCATTATTAGTAGACGTTCTCTGATTTGATTCGCTTACTGTTGAGGAAGCGCACATGAACGTCACTTTTTCAAATTTTTTCGAATATCAGTTGGCAACACACGGCTCAAGGGAAACTGTACATGCTTCAAAAGCACTCAAAGGATTTCCTTTGCTCCGGAGCAACTTTGAACGCTTTTTGTCCATCTAAAAGTGTCTAAAATTTGAAATTCGCATTCAAAAAACTGAAGAGGACTATATTATTTTGCGTAGTGAAGAACTTCAATGAACAAGTATTTACTTTAATTAGAATTAATTGAAACTCGCATTTTAGCTTAGCAGTCGTCCGACGGTCGCGCCGAAACCGTTACTTCTCACTTGTTTTTATCTTTTTATAATTATTGGAGCCATACATTTCCTCTCGTTTAATTAACAACATTTACAATGTTCACCACCTCTGATCACCATTTTTTCGATAGAAACAAACAACCGAAGTAGTTTTGAACTGAGAATAATCTCTGTACAATTCCTGCCTCTATCTCCCTTACAACGTTTTTCTGCGTTTCAGTCTGTTGGAAAAGGTTGACCACACCCTTTCGTTGGGATGTCTGACATTCATGGAAGACTGTTTCGTTATTATTCTATTATGCAGATGTCTATTTCATATAATCCGTCTTGTACTTTGTATTCCATATTTTTATCATAAGGTCAATTTACTGCCATTTATGTACGATGCTATAACCATGGTCTATTTAACCGTTTGAATAATCTCTCAACAACAACGAATTTGAATGGAAAATTTCTGATATACAACATTATCTTCCCTTTTTTCTTATTCCGAGGACAACACAGATCCGAACAAAGGGGTTTTTGCTTAGTTCGAAAAATGCCACCCAACAAAATTATATTTTTTTCCACAGTATTTGCACATAGCGCTCAGTGAAGTGCTGAGGGAGTTCAGCCATTGAAAATTCATTTGCTTATGCTATATCGCAAAAATATGGCTGGTGCTTCAGGCACAATTCGTACGTTCTTGAGATTTTTTCTTTTTCTCATACGTTTGCAAAGATTGCATCTTCTGGACTCGACGACACCATCTTCACACATCAGGAATTTTTCTCGTTGTAGAATAATTGATTATTCAGTTCTCCTATCGCTGCACCTTCCTTCTCAAAATTATCCATATCTGCACTCGTCGGATGCCGCTAAAACTTGAAAAGGTGTTATCTGGCTTTGGAGTTTTGACACTTTGTTAAGACCTCACTTCTGATTGTTTCTGCCTGGATAAAACCCTGAAGAAACGTGAACGTAATTTCGTTTTTTTTCCTGCTGTTTACGTGCAAATTTATTTACAAGTTGGAGACCCCTGTCGTTACACTAGATTTTATTCGTTTATTAAAATCAATACACTCCATCCATTAAGAACTCATGGAACGACGCGAAGTCTATACCACGCAACAGCCTGATGGCACATATGTGACGACGACGACACGAACTCAGACAAAATATGCTGAGGTACGTTTGAGGTGCACCATTCAGAACATTCGCTGGTTTTTCTCACACCATTTTTTTCCTAGGATAAAGTTTATGGATGCGGCATGGGCCAAACAAACAAATATTACTGTTTAGGACCTCACGGCATTCTTCGTCTCCTAGAAATAGTAGGATTTCTTTTCTGGTGTTTTTTTTTCAAGTGTGAGCGTGAATAGTCTCATATATTTTTTAGTTCCTTTGCCTCGTAGTTATCTCGCTTATCACATCAGTGTTCGGACCTGGGCCATTTAAAGGTGAGATTGTCCAGAAAGGTGTAAAAGAAACAAATTTGAGGAAGTTTTGCGATTCTAGGAATACTCTTTGGTCAAACGTTGCTTCTGATTTTTGCCGGTGTAGCGATGTGCTTCACCTTCATTTTTCTTATCGTCTACTTCTTTACTCTGAATGAGACACACCTCGATTTTTGGCCCTGGAGAACTACAGTAAGAGATCCCAAAGGGAGATGGAGAACTCTTAATTCACTTCGGTGTAGATGCAGCCATTTAGGATCTGGTATTTTCTGCCACATGCTGCTTTTCGTTCATTGTCTTAGCGATAGTCGAGGCTTACTATTCGACTGGTAGCTGGTCAAATAACTGCAATGACATAGGATCCGATGGCTTCGTTCATAACGGCTGTAGAATCATCTACGAATGGGCGTTCGCGTCGGTAAGTTTCTCTATTTCCTAGTATTTCTACAAATGTACAGAATGGTTCCTGGAGTCTCTATATTTCTTTCAATACTTTTTGTAGTGAACTTTAATTCGACTATTACTGAGAGTTTTCTGAAATCTCTGATACAGTGGTGATGCTTCGTATTTCAACGTTTGTTTCCTCAAAAACCACTAAGAAAAAGATCCAAGCCTCCTTTCAAGAAATACGATTAACAGAAACGTTATAGTTGAGACTCTTGGTGAAGTAATAGTATGGCCTTACCTGATTAAATAGGCCAAATTTTTTCGCGCTATCAGAAAATGAAGAAAAGAAGCAAACGAAACCAATATTTTACTTTGAGCGCGTTATCTTTCAACAAACTCGGTTGAAAACGCTTTAATTGAGACCAGGTTACTTCTCGGATCAGAAGAAAAGTGAAGAATTCCTCGTAACTGAAGCCTATGAAGGTCAAATTAGATTCACTCACTGCCTCAGTGCACTCTGAGGTCGTGGCTGTTTTTCATCCTGCAGACCGGTGTGCATCGCACATGAAGCTTGTTTCTTTCCACACATTTTTCCACTGTACAGGTTTCTAACAAATACATCCTCTGTCGTACAATTAACGTGAGAGATGATGCTTTTAAATTTTGGATTCCATACCGATTCTCGTCTTTCAAAATGTAAAATAAAATGTAAGATGAGTGCCAGTAATTCCTCCTTAAAAGCAGTGAAAACGTTCCAAGCAACTGAAAATTTTTCAAAAGTATTGAGTTGATATATCACGTAAACAGAGAGGCCGGTTCCCATCTGAAGTACTCACTAGAGAGCGCGCTGCATAGCTATGGTGGAGAATTCGGCTCTCTTTTTGCTAGTGCCTATTTTTCCTAACTTTACGTTGACTCATCTCCGTGTTAAGGGTGTAATCGACCATCGTACGAAACTAGAATTCTTCTCAAACATTTCCTTTAGCCAGAAACCAGTTCAAGATGCAATAGTTGTAATGTTGTGTGCATTTAACAAAATCAGCAAACGATTGTCTTTTCGATTGAAAGGTGCAGAAATCAACTTTCATTTCATATGTGCAAGAAATCTCATGTGAATTTAAAGTGCCCTATAGCGAAGATTTCAAAAATATAATAGTGACGAGCAATTTATCCCTTAATTCCTTTTGTTGTTTGTGAAAAAGTGGAATGAGCGAGGCGCTGAGCCGCTAATTTCATTTTACATTCCCTTCATCACATTTAATTTAATTTTCAGTTTCTCTCATTCATTTTGGCATGTCTCTATGGGATCAGCGCCTTCCTAGCGTCACGCGATCGTAGCGCTTCGAGAATCATTCGAGAGTACTAACGCCCCCACCGGACAGCCAGCCATATAGAAATTGTCAGATATTCTGTGATTGTTCATACTTGCATAATACTCACAAACACCTCAATAACAGCATTTCTATCTTCATTCATTTACATGATATATGCAATTCTGAACATGGCTTAAGGGATCCTGAGCATGGTCGGTTTGTCATGCATGGCAATTCGGGAAATATCACATATACATGGTGAGAAGATCAAATAAGTAGCGATTGCCAGTAAAATGCTCGATGATGAGGCATGACGGAGGCGAAACGAGAATATAAGGCACAGAAACGACAACTAAAGAAATCCGCACAAAATAATGTACAATTGACCTGTGAATCCGCCTGAAGCCAAGCTATAAATCCTTGTTTTCGACGAGGTCTTCCAATCCGCTGATAAATTCGGCTAACACTTCTGCATGTGGTCCATCAACCTAAAACATTAAAAGCAACAGTAAAAAAGCCTGTTACCAAATAAATACGAAGAATAAGATCAGAAGGCCGTCTTCAGGAAAATTCTATGAGGTAACTGTTCATTTAATTTAAGAAGATCTGAAGAGAATAAATGCGTTTGTGTAGCAACACTCAGCTAAATCCATTCGCTGTTTCAACTACGTTCTGAAACGTCACCCACTTATAAAAATAATCTAGATATCACTTGATATTCGTAGCAGAAACGCAGAAATTTTTCGAGCATTTTCAGCTTTTTCTACATAAAGACAGAAGCAAATAACCCACCTTGAATACGATATCGAGAAATCCGATGTTAGTTAAATGCGCAATAACATGCTCTAATCGTCGAGTGGATTTATCTGACAATTTTAACGAGACCTAAAAACCACTGCATTTCAAAGAAAAAGGTTAGAAGTAGAAATCAGAAAAATCACAAAAATTAGCGTGCGCCTAGTCAAATATACCAGATCTCGCAGATTTCTACTTGTTCTTTTGTTATTCATGGTTATTTTAATGAAAATGAAGAAATGAAAAAAAAAATGAAAATGGAAGCTAATAACCACAAAAATTGTATCATACTACTGTGGAGAGTTCTTATCAGTTTCAACATCAGTTTAGCGAAATTTCTGCACGTTTGTTGTTTAGCGTTGAATGAGTGCATGAAGGATAAAGAATAAATTAAGTGCGCAAATTGATCAGCACCATGGGGATGTGCTCACCAATTCGACTTCAATTCAGAATCGCTTAGGAGTTTTGAACGCGCGCGCATTGTCACGATGACTTGCGAGGTTAATCCGCTGGGTGAAGTCAGTATTTCCATCATCCCAGGTGTGTTTGATGCCAATTTATCGACCCAAAAAGGACAAGATCCTTGGTTAGCACAAAGGCGGTTTAGAACCATTGGTCGGTCTGGAGGAACGGCTGGACGTTTTACACCTGCCCTCGATTTTTGAGCGTAGTGACAAATACGAAGTTCAACGTCAGATCACGTAAACTGTTAGCTACTTTTTAATCAGCCGTTAGTATACATATTTCCAATTTCTGAAGGTCCGACCAACCTGAAGCGAATGTCCAGGGAAATAGGTACGCGGAAGAGTACAAAGGGTGGAACGAAAGACATGCGGCTGTCACGGGTATGAAACTGTTCACAACATCTTATTAAGTTCTTGACAAATCCTCAGAGTTATCGTGGCCCTGGAGTACCGCTGCGCACCAGTTCCATGCCATGAGTCCCATCCTGCGCTATTTTACAGTTTTGAGGCACAGGTGCACCAATTCGGACGCCGTTGGATCCGTCTATCTTCATTCTAGAATTTCGTTCCATATATATATATATATATATATATATATATATATATATATATAAAACGAAATTCTAGAATATATGTACATATTATGCTATATAATAACGAGCTTATTCTGTTGTGTGTGTAACGAGATTCCAGCACGCGGTGAGACGTGTCCAACGGCGTCGGATAGGTGTACTGGCTTCGCAAGGTAGGAAAATGGGGAGATGTCCCATGTAATCGATTTGATGTGCCGACGCCAATAACCATTATAAAGTGGTGGGACGCGTCCCACAGCGTCGAGTTGGTGCGCCAGAAAACGACAAAAGGGCTTAAATGAGGCTATATGACACCGCGATGTAGTAGAATTGCGCAATGACTCTAAGTGAATTTGTCAAGAAGTAAACGAATCTTTCTTAACCATTTTATGGTCATGAAAGCTGCTGTGTTGCCTTTCACCCTTACGTGTTCAAACGTATGTTTATTCCCACGCCACGTTTGCCGCATTAGGTTGCCAGCATCCTTTCTGCAACGATTGGCAACCCGAATGCAACCGGCCGCTCAAGTAGCAGCTAACAGTTTACATGATCTGACGTCGTACACTATTGTTATCAGTACGGTGATGACGTTCATGTCTTTTCACGTTATTCTGCTCTAATTCTGGAGGAGAAAGAGAACAAAAACTTATGCTTCGAATTATGTTTGCAAGTTTCTTTTTACGGAATCGAAGGAATATATGTGGGTGCGAAATCAAGTTTGAATACTCTCCAAATGTAGTACTGACGCGTTTATAGGACCCTGGAATCACCACTTCAATTCATGATCATTTCGTTAATGCTCTGATTTCTAAAACGAAAGAGCGGAAGAAGTTAGTAAGTCTGATGTATCTGATATATATGTATATGTCAGATACAGATATACTCTGTCTGATATATATGTACGCTGTTACAGACTAGGCCCATTATTATATAACATGATTTTTACAACCTATTGGTTTGAATAGGTAGGTAATTATTTTGTAACAAACCCACCAATGGTGTGAGTGAAGACTGCATTTTCTTAAGCAAATCGATCAAATAGGACCGCTCAAACGAGTACCGCACCTAAAAATTTTTCATTTCGTCAACACTGTTACACTCTTCGCTCAGAAATGGTCGAAGTATTTGACCTGCACAAAGGAAATAATTGTCAACGTAAGATTGTGAAGCTGTTTTTGAACGTTCATTAACCGGACGACGTCCGCCTCCGACAGTAAATCGTTTCTCGCTAATAGCGCCATTTTAACAGCCAGTTTGATTATGTTCTTCACGACCTGTAATAGAGTTCTTACGGCATACCTAGCAGTGAGGTAGTTTGGACGTGTGAAATGAGGAGGTGGACAGCAGACTCGTCCGCGAGAAGTGATACTTCTATGCGTTTTTGTGGAAATCTATGGAGCTTCCTTGTGTGCATTATCCTTGTTTAATGAGTAGTAAACAAACTGGACAATACATAAATAACAATACAAACGTACTTAATATAACTCTCTTATAATTCTATGTTTATTCTGTTCTTCTCTTACGTTTTGTACTCAAGCGCTAAAATATTACTCTCTTAACAAATGTCGAAGGAATACCACACGGCTGAAAAGTTGGGAAGTTATGTTCGAGTTTAGGAACCCTCCTGAACCACGCCCAAGATGGAAGTCGATCTTTAATGGGGAAAAAACTATACAAACGATCCTGGATTTCGCCAAAATACAGCTAAATTCTGCGGAGAAAGATAAATTTCGTAAAGAAACAACAAGATGTATGAAGGTCACATAAGGATTTTTCTATTCTCAAGATTTCCGCATGCAGCAATAAACTTCCTAACAACCTGAAATTCTTATTTACATTGAGTTGTCGCACTTAAAACGACATAAAATTTGTTGAAGAAATAAATCTGAAATCACCATATCAAATAAATTTGCACGAGTGTGAGAAGCATTAACATCAAAAGGAAAATCATGAATTAGATACTGCACAGGATGGTTCGCAAAAAAAAAAATCACTGCACTACATACGTATTTTTTAAAGAAGGTTTTTAAGAATGTGGCTAGCAATGTAACTTAATTTGGAAGAGACAATCCAGAACATTCATAGATGAAATGCTGAGGACTCACTCCGGCCACCTTTTCAAAGAGTCCACAATCGCATGATTGGCGAAGATAAACAAATCCCGCTCTCTTATATTCTCTTACTGTACGCAGGTTTTTTTTTGGAAAAAATATTTGTTCATTAATCAGAACACTGGAACGCACATCATTCATTAGGTTCGGTACAAAAACAAACATTTTTTTAAACTTCCACTCTTTGAACTTTGTTTTCTGTTGATTTATTTTGTTTATCAGTAGCGTAAAAGACAAATAATTTTCCTTTGAGCACCCTATTCAATAATAAGGACACTATAGACGAATAGGACCAAACTGCATCAAACGCGAAATATGGTAATTTGGAAGTACTGTCAAAAAGCTATGAAAGCATTGGTTAGGAGTTATTACTCACCATTTTGCGGGCACCCTTATCGTTATTTTGCAGGTCGGTTGAGTCAACGATGTCACATGGAAAAAATCAAAACATCCGCATGCGAAGTTACAGTTTTCCTTCTTTGTGGACAAGATTTTCCTATCGACTCGTAATTAATAATTGAAAGGACTATAAGGCGTTTCATAAGACCTACACGCTTCTTAAATCCAAGAATAAGGAACAACGATGGTACAGAAGACCTTCTTAAAAAATAGACTTCAAACATTTGAACGTATAAAGAAAGTAAAACACTCAAGTAAAACACAACAAGTTCCCAAAGTGTTCAAACTCCTATTTTATAGTTGTACTGTGTATAAGTTCTTTCAATGACACCACCAAGAAGAGCTGTTTAAAGGGATCACCGCACGAATCTGGGGTGGTACGATGGGTTTCAGGTGGGCCATGCCTACGCGGGATCGTAGATTATGGGGAGGAGGGTGATTCCGTCCATTTCTTCCTAATTGCCGTAAAAAATTGCCGTAAAAAACAGCCGGAAGATACGGCTTCGAGCGTTCCGGCGCGCTATTTTCCACAACGAGTTCGATTGGAGCGCGCCAGCTTTGTGCACACGCCGCATCTTCCGGGCCGTTTTTTGAGGCAATTAGGAAGAAATGGACTGAATAACCCTCCTCCTCATAATCTTCGACCCCGTGTAGGAACTCTCCACCTGAAACCCGCACCATCCCAGATTCGTGGGGGATGATATTTGAAGAAGCACTGGACTTCCAAGAAGAAAAGAATCGCTTATTCCATTCCGAACCGGTTGTAAAAACAGAAAGCAAAGAAACGAAAAGAGATGAGAACGATCTGATCACAAGAAAGGACATAAAAATACCTTCTCTGAGTCTTTTTTAGGATAATATGTCCGAAGAACTTTGTAAAAACTATCGAATACCCGAACAACTGCATCACTGAGGAAGAACTTTGTAGTTTTCCTGAAAATTTGTGTGCTGGAGTCAAATGAGTCCAAGTGACAGCAGTGTGAAGGTCAAGCGAAAAATGCCCACCTGGTGCTCAGCTTACTGGCGATCTTCTTTTGTGCTCTCACAGATAAAGTTGCTGCCGAGAATCCACTGTCTTGCTCTGTAAAAAGTCACAATCTTCCCGAAGCTAGAGTAATCTAAGGACTAGCCAAAAAAAATCCTACCAGGTTGCTCTGCAACCAGGTTGGTTTTGTTCCCGAACACCCTGGAAGTGTAGCGATGCATAGCGAAGCCAGTGTTTAGTGAGTAACGACCTTCCGTACCCGAAAAAAAGCGCGCTAATTTCAAAAATTCAAATCGTTTCTGAGAAGGTCGCCAAGCGATTGGCGGTGTATCGAAGAGAGAACGAGAAGCGGAAGGGCAACGAGAAACGATTGGAAGTAACTAGTAACAGCCAAGTAAGGTTGGATAATGCCATCTAAACCGATCACGACCATTGTGGGACAGGCTTATTGTATGAACATACCCCTGCAGAGTTATTGAAAGTAATGACTTTAATATGGGGGACTGAGGAATGAGAACAAGAAGTGGATCCCAGTAACCATCGGGATTTGTAAAGTGAATGTGACAGTGGAAAAAAGAGAAAAGAAAGTTCGAACGTCAAAAATTCACGGAAGATAGGAGCCTTTTCAAGCGATTATTTGCAATAAACAATAGAGCAAATAATAGTAATAGCAGTAGTCTAAAGGAAGGCTTTAGTAGAATATAATGTAAAAGAATGTGATAAGGAGGAATTCTCATAAACTTCTTCAGCCTATTCAAATAAACTAAATTTTTATATCTTCTTTTGTTTTTACTCCCGTTACAAAAATTTTTGCTTTACGCTTCTCCAGAGATCGGGAAAATTTCGCAACAAACTGAAATATTTTTCAAATTTTTTATGCAATCGCCAGTATATAACTGCTTACATATATGTAGGTTCTGCAGTAGTACGTTTATCTGAAGTGGATCTAATCTTTGGAACGAGATCAGGAGATGATGGAACGTTTTCCTGTATAAATAGGGGCTTCTGTATGATCTGAAGGCAGCGAACGGTTTCATAAACGACCAGCAAATTCTCTTTTCTTTTCTAAAAAATAACGGTGACAGTGTTGGGAACAAAAGAAAGCCATTCACGATTCCCAGTAACAATGACATGACAACAAATATTAATTACTGCAAGATTTAGCACATACGAACTTCAAATATCACCGCTACGAAGAAAACGGCTGGGTTACTAAGAATTCTTTCATTTCTAGTAAAGCTGTAAATACAAAAACAAACCAAAGGGGCAGTATTCCATGAATTGTCGCTGCAACGGCGAAAAAAACAAAGAAAGAAAAAGAATAACAGCAGGAAAAAAGTAAAAGGCTTTTGGTTCAATTTGCTTCTTCTGTATTAACCAGAAGGAGCGTCAACATGTCGAATGTCGAATGTCGAAGCGAATTTACAACCACGGTAGGAACAGGCGACGGTCGAGATGACGTTGTAGATAAAAACTACTACGAAAAGAGAAAATGTCATCAAACATAAAATTGATAGGACTCCTTCCGGATCCAATTCTCATTTTAGTATAGTGCGTGAAATTCGATGAAAAAAAGTAATGATGAACAAAATTAGCCATTGCAAGAACTGAGAACCACGTGTCATGGAAAAAACGAAAAGTAGAGGTAAGAAGAAGCACTTAATTGAAAAACTGAGCTACTTATAAACAGAGATAAACTGCCACAAATATGAATCGGTGTAGCTACAGCTTTAATTTTCAACCCCAAAAGTGAAGGAGAATGTTGTAAGAGAATAGTACTAAGGATAAGCGTGATAGCAGTTGTTATTGATCAGTTGGTTGAGGGTAAGTACAAGAAGGACATCCTAGTGCACATCAAAATCCAAATAACATCCATCCATGTAGTCTACGGTGGATTTCTTCCCAGTTCAGTTGGAAAAATGATACCTACAATCCATGGAATGCCAAGCATGACAGTTATATATACGCATCACATTTGTAAATAGGAACAGTTAATCAATGCTGAGAAGGAGATGAGATGATTTAGCAGCCAGCCATGCCTTGTTCCATGATTACTCGCCGAGATCAAACCTCTAGTGGCAAAATCACTGAGGATTCGATCACAGGCTCCATAGTTTTGGAGCAGCTAATCATAGCCGAACGACATGTCCTGATCCCCAATGTCTTGCGCAGCTGACGATGCTGACTCGGACGAGTTTTCGTAAGTCTGGCAGCCACAACATCGTTCGAAAGTCTTTCTTCATTTTTTTCTTACATAAAACACTATTTGAACGCTGGATACGAAAGTTTATTCGGATGCTCATCTCGCTGAATTTGCATCTCTGGGAGTATTCCAAGCAAAAATCGTGCTACACTTGCCATGCATTACAAATGGAACCAGTTCCCATACCGTTATCCGAATTTACAATGCAGCGTCGATGCAGTTTTCCTGCACCGATGATGCCACTGTATATGACTGCCAAAAACGGATATTTATATAGAAGATAGTGAAAGATATCTAATTGAGTAAGAGCGAAAAGGGAAGGTGGGACGGAAATATCGTAGTCGGAAATAAAAGTCACGAAAAAGAAAAGTGAATATACATTTCCATCACTTGTTCTCCATCATTGGGGAAAATTTGGAAATAAAAAAACCTCAATCAGTGCAGAATTCCTATTTTTTCTAATGGTTATCTCCTCTCTTATAGACTATACGTTAGTTAATTGTTATAGTATTAGCCGACAGTTATTTGATTTTAAGCCTTGGATACGATGAAAAATTGCATGTATTGTACCCATTGACAAAACAAACAACGTGATTTGCAAACAAGGTGTTGCAATAAGCAAAGAATACTAAGAGATAAGTGGATTATAGAAGACTGAAGAACTTGGAGAATACAGCTGCGCGTAGGAATCGGTCCTGAGCGGGACCATCACAATGCAACACGACGAGCAGAGGGAATTGGTTCCACGCATTTCTAACTATACACACAAAGGGAGAAAGGCATTTTTGTCCAATTTTCCTGGTCAAATCAAGTCATCCAGAAAGATATGAAGAAAGCTTCCATAATGCATTCCATTGTTTGACTATTAAGCAACGGAACTTCAAAAAATGCGGAAGGAAACAAAGCGATACAATAACCTTACATACTTTTCCTCTTTCCGATGAACGAATGATTTACTTGAAAACACTGCTATTTTTCTATGACACAAACACCGTAATCCTTGGGTACGACTGACAGAGAGGGATGCAAAGGTGTTTAGTGAGGATTTTCAACCTAAAAAAGGTGCTAAATGTATTTTTGTGAAAGTCAAAAAATTGCGGTTTCTTTATTTTCAGTTCTCTGCTCTTTCCAACACATTTTAGATATCTTGTCATCTAATTAATTAAATTATCACTTCGATTTTTCAGCATGCACTTCTTGGAATTCCTCAACAATATCCTGGTAGATAAACTTAAATTCGTAATTTTCTAGAATTTCAGCTCATAATCACCTGAGTTCTGGGTCAAAGAAGTCGAAGATCTAGACGGTCGATAGTGACCGATCGCCAAGCTCAATTATCGTTTTGGTAGCTAAATGTTCATTGAAAGATGACAAGGAAAACGAAGTATTGCATTAAATTTCCTAAATTAAGTGGATCACGTGTCTGGCGTTAATGAATCCACTCTGGATGCGATTCAGAATTGTTTGAGAATTACGAACGTGTAAGTAAGCATACAGTTGCGGGGGCTAGCCGATGTGTCAAGTCAGTGTTTTTATCCTCCCAGACAAGTCTGGTACCAATTTATCGACCCCGGAGGGATGAAAGGCTTGGTTTACACTAGGGCGGTTTCGAACCATCGATCGATCGTGAAAACACGGCAAAACTCTTACAGAGTGCGCTACACTCGCTTATTGAAAATTAAATTTGCTATTGAGTGAAAATAATAAAAATATGGATAAAGATGAGAAGTGAGATCACCTAGTTTCTTTCAGTCTTACTAGAATCACTAGAATCAACTATTTACAGAGCATTTCCTAGGAGGAAATGAAAACCTCATTCTTTTTCAATATCTATTAAGAAATAGATCTTTGTTTTACGCAGATTGATGGTGCAGTGATCTTTTCGTCACACTTTTTCCTATCGTTAAAATCCGTTCCAATGAAACTTTTTCTTGTTAGATAAAGATCGCCTTCTAACTCCTTCTCGCTGGAAGATGGGATTTTAAAAAATCAGCAACTTCACAAAGAGGAACAGCAGATGGATCTAAGGCGGTTGAAAATACTGGGAGAGCGAAAACAAAACTAGTAGTTGCGGATATTTTTCACGAAGAATTTCGTTATTCAAAATAAAGTGGAAATATAGCATCTATAGCGGGTTTGTGGATTATTGTCTTATCAAACAATCATAATTCTCTTTTTTGGTTATTCCTTCGCGGCAGAGGCTAGCCAGCGTCACACCTTCTTTTTGAATTTTGAGCTGTTTTTTGTGTCTCTCCATAATCAGGTTCTGATCTATCATGATAGTGGTCAGCGATGTTCAAAGATAGCAAAAATTGATGAGTGCTTGAAATCCCCTCACTCGATCGCCCGATCCCTTCACGAACCCGTTGCTTCTGGCTAAGGTAGTAATTTTCAACCTAAGGCTAAGGTCAACCAAATTCTAGTAATCTTTGTTCGACTGCAGCGTTCTGGATTTGAGAAAAGAGTTTCGCGTGGGATTTCTCGCCTTCTGTACAGAATGTGCGAAGAAGGCCAACACTTGCACTGTAACGTTTAGGCGAAATCCTAGTAAGCTCTGTCCTTTCCTGTTTTTGTTTATAGCATGCCTATGGGGCTTTGGGGCTAAAAACTAGCAGCCGGAAATCTTCTGCCTTTCATTTTTTCTCCGTAAAATCTGCTCATCCAGAAATTCCATATTCACCCACACAAAAACACTACCTAACACACATACCCTAGAAGAATAACGGCGACTTTTATTTCTCGAGCCGAGTTCAACTTTTTCCAAACTGACCTCTTCCTTGGTACGATAAATTATACTACAAAATAGAATGCACTTAGTATTATGATAATTACTTGAGATATTCCTAAATATTTCGGTTAAAGAAATGAGAAAAAGAATCGAATAGGAAAGACGAAGAGCGACTTTTCGACTTGGTGCACATCGGCCTCAAAAAGGTTTACAGAATAGTTGGGAGAAATCCAAAACATCGCAATAACCCAAAGAAACAGTTTGTCTCCGAAACGATGCAGAAAAGACCACCACTTTGAAAGAAAAATCGCGCATAAAGGCGCAAACCCACCAAGTTAGCTAGAATTGCTCGCCAGCTATGTTTTTCCTTTTCGAACTGGTTTCGAATCAAAAAGGATAATAGAGGTAATTTTTCGCAAAAAAAAAACTTGTTTGTGTTCTTCTCGAACCTATTCTTCGTTTTTCAATCAATGTGTTTTGTAGCGACTTCTTGCAATTTTGTAATTTTGACTGATTGTTTCTGCGCCCTGTTTTTGAAAGAACCTTCCAAATTGCAGCAGAATCGAGAAAAATGGGGAACTCACGAAGCCTACAACATTCTCAGAAACAATCGTTTTTCAAAGGTTCTGTGCGAAAAATATAGCTGTACATTTCCCACAAAAAATAAAACGAGTGGCTGAAAGGACTGACACCAGTTGAGAGTACTTTGTAGCAAACGTAAAACAATTACGATGAAGAAAGGAAGAATTTTGGGATGTATTTTCCGTTTTCCTGTGTTGAACATTTGTTAGATTTTTTATGTTTCAATATACCTAAATAAGCGCAGTTGAAAACACCAGTCATTGAAACTACGAGCAAGATAAGTATGCATTTGAACTGCGGGTGGGTTACAAGGGATGCATGGCAGCACTGCTGTTGAACAAGCACTAAATATTATTTATTTATTTGCTTACCTCTGAACCTATTGAAATGAATTGCCCATAGAGACGTATAATTGGATTTTTTTGGACGAATCGCAAACGGGGGCGGGGCGCAAGGGTGGCGTGTTGCAATAAAGGACGTCGTGAAGAACCGCATTCCGAACCTGTCTGTTTACAGCGATGCACGGAGAGATGGGCGAGATCCCACCCGTTTTTTGCAATCTACACCCCCGCGGAAATCCATACCACGTCAGATTCGTAGGGTGGTGTCTTTAAATAAGAAATCGAATATCAAATACAATGCAGTTTACTAGAACAGTATTAAATAAGGAGGAAATCAGCATTCTTCTGAACACGATTAGTCCTCTTACGTGAGTTCAAGTATATTCATGGCTCAGTTTTATCTACGGCTAGGCAGCTAGCTGTTTTAGGAATGGAAACCTCTATCGATTTATGAGACGTAGAAAAGGTGGATCAGTTGTGATACCTGGAATATTCGAGTATAAAACCAACCATCAATACGTCCAAATAATTTTCACTTTTTACCCATCATTTATGGGAGCGCATTTGGTGTGAGGTGTCCTTGCGACTGCGTGGGCAGCTGATGCTTCGAAACCACAATAGAGCAAACCAAGCCTTTCATTCCTCCAGGATCAATAAATTGGTGCCAAGCTTGCTGTGGAGTATAAGGATAAAGGATAAAGTTCCTGGCGTTAATCAATCCGCTTGGGATGCGCCCTACGTTCACTTCAATTCAGAATCGTTTGAGGTTTACGAACGTGTAACTGGCTTTTATACAATGACTTGCGGTGGCTAGCCGATGTGTCAAGTCAGTGTTTTTATCCTCCCAGACAAGTCTGGTACCAATTTATCGACACCGGAGGGATGAAAACTTGGTAAGCACTAGGGCGGATTCGAAACGTGCACGAAGCGGAACCACTAACCGCTACACTAACGCCGTGGGAGTATAAAACACTGAATTGATGCATTATCATGATCATTATCAATGTGAAGCTAGGGCTAAGATTAGTGAAACCCTTTATTACGACTTACGTTTCGGCCACTGATCTACCTTACTAGAAGGACTACAGTCGGTCAGTACACTACACTCGAGGCTGCGTGATGCGTTCGCAGGTGGCTGATGGGGACCAAAAGTGATTATCTTCCTGCCTTGAGACGCGGGTGAATTCGCGGAATTGAATGAATTAACTACTTGCTTCTGCTGCGCCAGGACTTACTCACGACATCCTTGTATCCCGCACGTCAAAAGCCTGCAACCAACTGACTGAGAGGTTCAAGGGAAGCGGTTTGGAGTCGCCTGCAACAAATTAGCTCCATTTGTCTACTCTGGGAGGGCTCAACATACTCTCACAAACCCGACGAAGTAGAGACTTGCAACCTGCCGATGGATTTTAAATTCTACGTATGTCACAGTAATAAGAAAAATCTCCTGACTCCGGAGTAGTCATCTCGGCTATCAAAACAGAAAAGGACTAGGATGAGATTTGCACTTATACTTATATACTTACTTACTTATAAGCACGTACGCTTGCAACGGATGCGGCCATTCAACATCTTATGATGTAAGCTAGGATAAAGACGTCATCTGACTGAGGGGAACATGCGGCAGTGAACTCTTAGAAACATGCGACAGTGGAGGAGCTCGTGGAGTTGGTGACCTCGTCAACACGAATGTAGCAATAAACATCGATTCTTTCGAACAACCAACGACCTGAATCAGACGTTTACTGATGAGAAGATGTGGTTCAACACCAGCTTTGACAATCTGCGACGTTTACGCTCCAACATCAAGCTACGAAGAAGAAGAAGAAGTTGAAGCTTTCCATATGGACCTGGAGAAGTTCTACAGGGAAGATCATACCTTTTACAAGGTCATAATTGCGCCGTTGTGATCACTTGAGCCTATCGCCTGAGGTACAAATTCGGCTGGCTTTGTAAAGACCTAGATAATAATAGCCTACCAACAAGGTGGGCAGGCCTAACTGACAAAAATTACAATCACACTAAAGCAAACACAGTACTGCCCTCTCATTCGTGATGAATTGTCAAGCTGCTATTCTATTCTATCAAACTCTAAATTGAACAACGATTTAATGAATTGCTGCTTGTCAGTTTCCACTGAATGGCAGAAGAGCTGCCGCCCATTCACTACACGAATTTGCAAAAAAAAGAGAACCAACTTTGCACTACAGTTTTCCTAAGCGGAATTGTAATGAACTCTTTTCGTAATCTTGTTTATGCTGCACGTCTGTGAATGTTTTAGAATGGATAAGAGATAAAAGATGAAGTGCACAGTCAACTGCCACATGTGTGGATATACTTGTGTTGAAGCGTGGAAAAATAGGTGAATTTGCTCTCGTGCTGGAGGGGGAAATATTCCCAAACGACACCTCGAAGCTCCAATTGACGATAGAAAGAAGGACAAACATAGGAAAAATATTATACGTCAGGTATCTTTGTCTTCACTATGTAGTGACAAACTTCGCTAAAGATGTTGACATCTTATCTTATATATATCTAGATTGTGTTCAAGTACTTCAACGTATGTCCGCATTCAGAGGAATGCGTTTGGCAAACCGTAAAAAATGCTATTAACAGCATATCGAGAAGCCTTCACCGCGTGGCAACAGGAGCAAGAAAATCCTTTGTCACCGCCTCGAAGCGAAGAAAGGATATTTGGAACTCCTACACCGTGTAATCAGAACAAAGATGTTTACGATTTTTTCGATGATGACTATGACTGATTTGTTGCGCATAATTTGTTTATTTCATTGTTGTGATTGTCGTTTGTAGCCTTCTTCGCCGTTTTTAATTTCCTGTGAATGTATGCAATATTGAGAAATTAATTTGGTCTTTCTGAGGAACACCATGAACTTTTGTTGAGAATTCTTTCGGAAACGTTGCATCTTCTACACTCAAATGTCTCTAGACGAATCGAGCGATGTGGCATCGTTGTGATCACCTGAGACTATCGCCTGAGATACCAATGTGGCTGGCTATATAGAGACCTAGATAATAATGGCCTGCCAACAAGGTGGGCAGCCTAACTGACAAGAATTTGAATGTTGTACAATTTTACGCTATCGTCTAATAAGTCTCTTTCTCCTAGGAATTGATCTATTGGAAAATTCTAAATAGTTCTGGGGAATCAGAAAATTGGTGTTTCTGCAGGACTGCGGGGAAAATTTATTAAGTTGGCTATTTTAAAAGATCTCGTAGTTGGAAAATATGATCACGCCCTTAGGTATACTTCAAAGGGAAGAACCTGTTTCACAGGTTGTTGTATAGATACAGGTATAGTAGGGTCAAAACGACATGAAGCGCGTACGCCATCGCGTGTCGTGGCTTCTCTCGAGGCGCTTCGGTGGAGCGTAGCGGGTAGGAGCATGGTGAAATGCTTGGTGGCAGCACCCATCGCTGCAGTTCACGACGACCTCGGTTTCAACTGCTGCCTCCACCGCACTGTTTCGAGCGCGTACGCAAATGCACCGTAACTACACTCGTGATTCATTTAGTTTTGACCAGACTATAACACTGTTCCACAGATCTCCCTCATTAGAGGGAAAACAGTTAGTCGCGAGGCTATGTGGCGCGTACCCAGGTGGCGGATACGGGGCTAATTCCGGAACAAAAGCGACCTTGTACCTGCCCTGAGACACAGGTAGATTCAGAAGATGGACTCCCTGTTTCTGCTGTACCAGGATCGGCTCATATTACTACCGTATCCCGCACGTCGGTCAGGCCAAAAGCCTGCAATCAAGAGACTGGGAGGTGCAAGGAAGGCGGTTTAGAGTCGCCTCCAACAAATAAGCTCCACCTGTCCACTCCGGGAGAGCGCAACGTTCTCCCAAAACTCATGGGACTAGAGGCTTGCAACATGCCCATGGGTTTTAAATTTCTATGCAAAACACAGTAATAGAAAAGAGTCTTCTGATTCCGAAGGAAAGCCTGGTACGTTAGGAAAGACGAGGTTGCAGGAATCATGCAGACTACCGAAACGGAAAAGGACTAGGATGACGATCTGTACCTATAACGCCCGAACGCTTGCATCAGACGCGGCCATTGAAGATCTGATGATGCAAGTAAGGAAATTTAAGCACGACGTCATCGGACTGACCGAGATGAGGCGACGCCACCCACTGAATGCCGTGTATGACACTGGAGAGGAACTGTTCTTAGGAACATGCGACAGTAGAGGAGTTCGTGGAGTTGGTGCCTCGCCAACACGAATATGGCAGTAAACATCGACCCTTTCGAACAACTTACAAACCGAATCGGACGTTTACGGACGAGAAGACATTGTTCAACGCCAGCTTTGACCATCTTCTTCGTTTACGCTTTAACATCAAGCCACAAAGCGGAAGAAGTCAAAGCATTCTATATGGATCTGGAGAAGTTCTGCAGAGAAGATCATATCTTTTACAATGCTATATTTGGCGATTTCAACGCCAAAATTGGCTTCAGAAGAACGCCTGCAGAACTTCACATCGGAACCCAGCCTTCAATGGAATGAACAAGGAGAGAGGCTGCCGGAGCTCAGTTGATGGAGGGTACCATAATGAAACTGACCACATCATCGTCATTGGTTCCGAGACGGATGTCGTTGTTGTGTCAAAGTTCTATACATAATCTGACCATCGCCTTCTTCGAAGAAGGCTGCCCTTCTTACATAGAGAGGAGAGAAATCCGCGAAGTTCACAAAGCGAACTTCCAGAACCATTACCGACTGAGAGCTATTTCCTTCGCTTGCAGGCTTTTGGAAAGATACCGTCATGGACATCATCGAAGAGGAATACGACCGGCTCGCTGAAAACCTTCAGAACTGCATGAGGAATGGTGAGAGTTTTAAAACCGCCAAGACACACCCGTCTTTCGAAACTCTTGAGCTGATACGACAGCTTGCAATGCTTTGCAGACAGATGACAAAGGAAGACCTCAAAGAGAAAGAACGGAAGTGTTGCCTAAAGATGCAGAAGCTGGAAAACCATTCGCTAAACCCGTCGAGGCTTCGTCAATAGCAGGACGAAGGTACGTGCTTTCCGGAACTCAAAAGCAGTGGAGAAAATCATGTACAACGTCTACTCTGATCTCTTCGTCAGCCATATACACTTGCCTCCTCATCTGGGGGAAGATGGACATGCCATTCTAGAGGTTCTTCCTTGCGAAGTACGACATGCTATCATGCCTTTGGGAACTCGTAAGGCACCCGGTATGGACAGAATAAAATAAGAACGCCTGAAAAACCTCCCACCAGTACTTGTCAACACTCTGGCGAGACTTTTTGCACATTACCTCTCGGAATTCTAAGTTCCTAAAGAGAGCAGGACTGTTTTGTTGTATAAGAAGGGAGATCCACATGATATCGGCAACTATCGCCCAATCTGCTTACTATCAGCCGTCCACAAGCTCTCTACAGGAGTGATTTTTAACAGGATTGAAAAGGTGTTAGATGAAGAACAACCATAGAAGCAGGCAGGGTGTCAAAAACAGTTCAGCAGAATTGACCACATTCACACTGCTTCGAAACTCATCGAAGTATCCCGATAGTAGAATATGCCGCTCTGTCTCACCTTTACCGACTTGAAGAAAGATTGATTGAAGAGATGTCTGCGACTCAGTTGAGACGGAAGCGGTCATGGAAGCCTTGGACAACCAAGGCGTCCCTACTCAGAACATAAAGGTAAGGCGAGAGTCGTACAGTACTTCCACGACCAGAATTTCGCCATTCTACAAGACCATCGATGTGAAAAGAGAGGACCGGCAGAGTGACAGAATTTCATCTAAAACATTTACGCCCAACTCTCGAGAACGCAGTACGAAATGTGGAACAGGACGACATGATAGTGAAGGTTGACGGTCGGTAGCTACATTGTCTGCGCTTTGCTAATGACATCGTTCTGATAACATTTAGCATCAGTCGAGCAGAACGAATGCTGACCGAATTCGACGAAACATGTGGATGCATCATGTGGATGGTCTTCATCTGAATCTGAAAAAGATGTTCATGCGAAACGGATGGGTCTCAGATGCCCCATTTACGCTCAACGGAACGAACATATCCAAATTCACCAGCTACGTTTATCTGGGTCCGGGAGATGAACATGAAGAGCATCTGGCCTGTGATCTCCTTTTCAACACCACCGTACTTCTTACTTTGACCATTGTTTCAGAAACCTGGGCACATCGCAAGCAGGAAGAAAATGCGGTGAGCGTCACTGAACGCTCAACTGAAAGAGCGATGCTAGGAGTATCCCACTTCACGCAACTGAGGGACGGCATTCGAAGTTCTATCCTACGCCAGCGACCGAGGATTAGATAAGTCCCCGCATTTTCCAAGTACAGAAAATAAGGTGGGCTGGACACGTGCGCTTCAACGACAACCGTTGGACCAGAGCCGTGAAGGACAGGGTTTCGAGCGATATTAAGTGCACTACAGGAAGACGGCCGATCCGATGGTCAGATTTCTTTACGAATTCCTTCAAAGAAATGTTTGATGCTCTTTGTGTCCCACGCAGAAGGATGGACCACTGCGCGAATTTGGTACGCGATCGAACAAATGGATAAAATACTAGCTCTAGGTCGTGTAGTATCCCCATTCAGCAAGACAGGCGAGTTCATGGTCCCCGGTATAATTTATTTTATTAATCGTAATGAATAGTTTCAAAATATTGGTCCTTGTTTCACACTGATGATCGACAAGTAGGACTTCTCATGCTAAGATTCAAGGAAGTTCGAATTTTTACGCTTTTGATTGATTACATCGGCTAGTTCTCGCAAGTCATTGTATAAACCAGCCGTGCGTTCGTAAACAAACTCAAACAATTCTGAATTGAAGTAGACGCGTTCGTTGGCGCATCCGAAGCGGATTGATTAAAGGCATCACCCCACGAATCTGAGGTAGTACGGATTTCAGGTCGAGTATTCGTATACGGGATTGTAGATTAGAGGGGTGTGATTCCGTCCTTTTCTTCCTAGTTGCCGTAAAAAACGGCCCGGAAGATGCGGCGCCGCACAGGGCTGGCGCGCTCCAACCGAACTCCTTGTAGAAAATGGTGCGCCGGAACACTCTCCGGGCCGTTTTCTACGACAATTAGGAAGAAATGAACGGAATCACCCTCCTCCCCATAATCTACGATCCCATATACGAATACTCCACCGGAAATCCGTATCACTCCGGATTCGTGGGGTGATGCCTTTAAAGCCACTTTATTATTAGTCATCAGTTCATTTTTGTTGTGACGGGTGTAGTGTAGCGGTTAGAAGTTCAGCTCCCTGCACGATCGATCGGAGGTTCGAATCCGCCCTAGTTCTCACCAAGCCTTTCATCCCTCCGGGGTATATAAATTGGTACCAGACTTGTCTGGGAGGATAAAAACACTGACTTGACCATCGGCTAGCCACCGCAAGTCATTGTATAGGCCAGATACACGTTCGTAAACCTCAAACGATTCTGAATTGAAGTGAACGTGGGGGCGCATCCCAAGCGGATTGATTAACGCCAGAAACTTTATAAACTTAATCCTTTATCCAGTTCATTTTTGTAATGTATTTGTCCTTTACATGGGCGTTATCTCAAAGGCATCCGTGAAATAGTGAATAAGACAGTAAGTTGAGATGTCATTCGCTTCCGTTACAGTTCCACTTGCAGTAATATACTGTAGGTACGGAAACTCGTGATATTGGGATTTCTCACAGACAATATGGAGTTAAGGGTGTAACGAGTTATCGTAGAAGTTTTCCACGCCGTTTTTCAGGCCGATGAGGAAGATCGAGCGTGGCAACGCTCATGCTCACAATTTACACACTACATTCTATATTGCATGAGAGATCTCAACAAGGTTTACTCGTCTTGTCTTGCCTTTGAATGTAATTTTCATGATCCAAATAAGAATGCTCTCGTAAGGACACAATGTATTCGATGCCCGGCAAATGTATTTGCGCTTCACACACATAACTGTAACGTAACTTAAGAGTGCAATTAATTTAATAAAATGTGCTGCTTAAAACGGACTTAAAGTCCGTTTTAAGCAGCACATTTCCATAACCATTGAAAAAGGATTGACGAGTTTGTAGCAGTTTTTAGTGTAGATAACAGCGCGTAAAGATACAGTATAAGTGTTAAATGAAATACAGTTGGAGAGTTGTAATAAAAGAGAAATTGTATTACAGCACAAAATTAATGTAATAATCATGATAAACACCAGAAAACAGGATCGCATTAAGGTGCTTAAAAAGACCTAAAATCCATGGTGGCCCTGCGATTGAAAGTGTACATCACAGTCGATTAAATCTATGTGATGCGTGCGCAATGTGGTGTGTCTCTGACCATTTTTCATCCTATTTCCAATTGCGCATGATTAGGTTGCACAGCAGCGAAGTCGTACGCAATAAATCATTGGAAGATTCGCGTAACGCGAATGCAACGATTGCTCACTGATGGCAGTATCCATAAGCGAATTGTCAGGAACAAAATCACTAATTTGCAAACGATTCTTTTCTGAGGCTTTTTCCAGCTTTGTTCACCTGATAAACGATGGGAAATTATGAGAGATTGGAACAATGAAAGTAGAACTGAACAAGACAATCTTCCTCCTTGAGTTCTCTTCAAGTTTTTCGATCTCGCTAGGTGATGCGCCCGACAGTTCCCACCCCAAAAAGGGATTCGCTTGGTACAAAACAATTTCCGAGAGGCTTGACCGAGGGCAGACAGTAGGGTAGAAGCCGCTCAGATGGAGATTTTACTATGCTTTACTTTTTTTACTGTGCTTCGCTCCATAGAAACATTCGAAAGCACCCCTCTGTCCGTTCTTTCATAGATTACTGTTTTTCTGGCTGAACATTTTACTGACTGCACAACATTCGCCCTATAATTATGATTTTCCTTCACTGGGAGTTCAAAGTGGGTCCAGTTCTAAAAAGAGGGTCCCGTCCTTATTTATTTGCGTAGAACTTCATCAAGCATATTTAGAATCGCCTTATCTCGGTTAGAGAATACCGATAGAGATGCCAGCTGTATATTATCTTACCTTTGGTGCTACAGCAAGAGCAGCAAAACCTTAAACCCTACTCCAAATTTACTTATTATCTTCAAGTGTTTTTTATTTCAAAAATGTTCACAGTTTTCCCGCTAAGAAAAACTTCTACGAAAAACGACAAGTATGATAAAAAACAGCGTAAATTATTATCCAACTGAAAATATAATGGTCAATGACAGGAAATTATCCTGGCCATAAACATATTCAACTGGGTGAAATAAGTAATTTTGAAAGGGAAAAAGCATAATTCGGAACGAAATAGTTATCAGATGATTTTACAGGAAAAGAATGAACCTCCTTAAATGTGTTTATGAGGAAATAAAAAACAACATTATTTCTATTAAAAAAACTATTTCTGAAATATTCTGGAACAGGGTAGACATGGATGTGTAAACAGGTTCGAGACCTAGAACAATGAACGGCGGACAAAACTGCTGATCACATTTTTGCGTAAGAAGTGGCGACTCTGTGGAGGTCGTTCATAAAATTTATTGATCACCGGGTAAAAAACGTTCACTTCCATAGAAACTCGCTTTCGAGAATATACAGGGCAGGTTCGACTGTCGAAGTGTTCAATTTAGTGCCCAAACAAAGGAAGAAATTGGAATTGGGCGAATTGAGTCGCTCCATCGAAAATAAAAAGGAAAAAGCCTGCAATTTTGGCTACTTTTTCCAAAGAGGTACAGATTGCAGAACTAGAAGAATTTTGAAAGTATGGGACCTAGGGGCACCGAGGTAATATTCTAAACATAGAACAATCATGCATAAATGAAGTTTTCAGGGTTCAAAGTGAGCGTTCTTAGTAGAACATTTTCGAAAGAGTGGTTCAACAAAAGCAGTGTTTCATTTAAAAAAAAACATTATCATAGTTCTAAAGTATCGTGGCAATTTTTTTTCCGTAGAGATATGAGCAGAAAAAGAATCGGCTCGTGCACTATTAACTTTTTGTTGTATGTGATCAGAGTTACCTACGCCTGTACCAATCCCTCATTCAAAAAATGCAAAGGAGCTAATTTCTTTTTAAAAAATAACATTGTTTTAATGGATTATAGGTATCCTTGTGTGACTCAAAGGTTGTCGTCTACACGGATCTTTTTTTCCTCAATTTAATATTCACCGAATGCTAATGTTACCGAGCTAATTCTGAATTATTCTACAATATAAAACAAAAGTGACAAGAACTCATGAATAAATAAAGCTTTTAGAAACTTTCAGGACAAAAAGTGGTAACGAAATTTTCAAAAAATTGAGACCACTGTTCGTTCCAGAAACTTCCAAAGTTTGTGATTATTCTGATTCCGTGGCGAAAGCACTTCCAAGGCGTAGACATTACGGGGTCAAACCAGGACAAGACGTCAATGAGGCGTACAGATGTACCCCTCATAAGTTTTAAAGAAACAGCGATCTTTTTTGAGATCACAGAGCATTGCGGAACGTCAGAAAATTCCAGATTTTAGAGAATTTTCCAGAACTCATGTGTTAAAGCACTTTACAAAGAGGAAAGACTTTTCAATCAAATCGAAGGGAATCAGAAAGGAAGAACCCACCCTAAAAGAAAGATTGTATGTATACAAATTACAGCCGCTCCTAAAATGTAGTCAAAGAAGTTGTGCGGCTGATAAAGGAGGGCTGAAAACAAGGATAAGAACTTGGAAATATGAGATAAATATAGATTGTCAACAATTCTTAAGCTAAGAAGAAATGAAGGAAGACTCAGGAAATAGCTGCACAGTTAGCTGACGGAAGACGGGAAAGTTCAATGAAATCCTATCATTGTAGCCAGAAAAAAAAATTCGGGAAGCCTCCAGAATTTCTATCGCTGTCGCCATGGCGGTCAACAATGCGCGGATCTGGCTGTAGTCCACCGAGAGCTTCTAAGTAAAAATGGAAGTGCTCAGCGAGATTGCAGCATACTTTGAGATATTAGCTTCAGTAAACAAAAAAATCGCGACAACGCTGCAGAAGAAATCAAAGAACAAATCGAGACAGATTTATTTTCTGGAATCTCCTTCAGATGAATCACATTGTGCAGGATTCCTCGATGAAAAGGCAGACGAAAGGAGAACGAGTGAATAAGATTCAAATAACAAATTACCGCGTGGTTCCGAGAAATTCTCACAAAAGTTCTCTAATGATAGCAATCGCGAAGAACAAGAAGCAAAACATCCGATAAGAGGACGGAGAAAGTTACGTTTGCGAAGCCCTTCGTGGGACACTTTCGGGGGCAGTGGATAGCATTAGGTCAGAGATCATAGCCACTGATCAATGCTACGGCAGAAGGAGGTCATTTAGAGAACTAACGAGCACGATACTGCGAGAACAGTATTTCACTTTTTTAAGGAGGATCTGAGGGTTGACAGTGAGATCTGAAGAAGAATAGCTCGATACAGTAAACCTGGCTCATGCTCTAGTACTTCAACAATATCAGTCCTGCGATCTCTTCAGTAGTGCATTTCTTCCAACTCGGCTGGTGCCAGCATACTAATCCAGAGTACTGTACAACTCAGGATAACGCCATTTGAGACAACCGATAGACGAGGAGAAGAGATGGCATGTCTTGCAATAACTGTCGGAACCATACACCTAAGTAACTCAAGGCTATCCACGATGATGTCCTAATATAAAGAAGAGAATCACATTGAAAACGACCGGACATCTACTAAAAAAGAACCGATTCAGAGGAGTTCGTCCCACTAAAATAAAATGAATAGCTGTTTACAATTTGGCGATTTGTCTACAGCTTCGTTTATTCTTCTTCGCCTCGCCAATAGGTACCTATGTATATAGCCGATACATAATCCACAAATTCACGACGTATGTATGCACATGTAGTGCATACATATAATATATAGTACATATTGCGAGGATTTTTTTTTCATTAATTCAGCTCAAGTAAAAGTCTTAGCACATAACACAGCTAAGATGAGAGTTGAAAATCACCATAGATGAACTGCTAATAAAATTCAAGGCGAGATGCATAAGAAGACATAAAAGTAGTAAGAAAGAGGAATAAGTGAAATTTAGTGCTGTTTACCGATACATTTGCGCATTCTCTCATATCATGTGGATCTGTTCCTGGCTAGCATTGCGATGTACTCTCAAACACTCCAGTCTCCAAGTTTACGAAGTATTATGAGGATATGACAAGGAGCTGGTGATAACGTAGAGGACGTGGAAGATTGCCGCAACTATGATGATGCTTCCGATCTTATACAGTGGAACATAGAAATTCATGCTGCGTTCAAAAAAAAACATAAGTAAAATTAAAAGAAAACAATTTAAAAAGTGAATATCGTATTTACTTGAATCAAATCAATAAAAATTGAAATCGAATTCTCCACTTCTAAGTAGGTGAGCTGAATACAACATAAGATTTGGCGTAATTTCTTACATCCACTGGTTTCTAACGGTGTTATGGCTTGAGACAAAATACCATGTTTATTTCTCTTGAAAATTATGCATAGACATTGACACTACTCTGTCTGAACATCTTTTGTTATGTCGCTGTTAGTGTGTAGACGAAAATGATGAGATTGTAAATGTAACCGGTTATCGGCGAAGCTTTTTCGCTAACAGATCTTTTTTCATCTTCCACTTGTTCTTCAACAAAAACGTAGACAGTGAGAATCGCATTTCAACACGTACGGGTTAGTTACGTGAGGGGAAGGGGGAATGTTAATTGTTAGTCACTTCTGTCGTACGTCTTTTTACTGTGAAGTAAAAATTTTAATGTGATATTTGATTCAATTGAGCATTTATTTTCATCGCTGGAGAGAATCCAGAAGGAGAAATTTCTCCAAACGCTGCCTTTCTATAGCTTTCAACAAATTATATTCCACTGCCCACAATATCTTTTTCAGGCAGACGAGAAAAGGCGAAAAAACTATCCGAAAAAACTGTGAACAGATCCTTACTCAAAAGGGTTTTAATAAGGTTGGTAAAATCGACCAGGAAAGAACAGGATTATTCAGATCAGCTAGGATTAACTACTGAAATCCGTCAATGGGGGCGTGAGCGCTGCATTTTTGCGTCCGATAACGGGTTCCGATAACCTCACAGAGGTGATTTTTATGGTTTTTTTTTCACACTTTGTACGCTTGCTGGGTGCAAAATTTCCTTTTCTTTCTTACATGCTCCTCTGCAAAGCGTTATAAATCTTCTCCAGCGTCCGAGTTCCTAATTTATGGATATTTCCTCTTAATTAATCACTCAGTAAACGAGTAATGTTCTACAGTCTCATACAGAAAAAAACCTGCTGCAAAAACATTGCACTACTACCAACAACAGTTGTTTTCAAAAGCGAATAAGAATCCAGAGGAAGATACGGCTTGGCAACATAGAGAATATTGTTCTTTTTACGGCTGCCTTGTTCAAGAACTCAAATTAGGAGTGCCTTTGATTGGAACCCACCTAGCCGCGACACTTTTGTGCCATCTTAAGAAGATTTTCAGGACTACATAGTTGGGAATTTTTAGAGCAGTCTTTGATGTTCTTATATTTTCCATTTGAAAAAAAAATTCGGAAAATTTGAAGAAATATGAAATGCCTCAATAAATAGACATTAGGGATACGGGAAAAAGAAGCATATAACAAGATTAAGTGATTTTGAAATATCTTATCCTCAGTTGTCCCACGTTAAATCATTCTTATTAGCCTTCTGCAATAATATGGGTCAAGATGAATATTAGATTCCGGATCTGCAGAGCGAAGACGGTTTTCACCGAGTACAAGTGAAATTACATGAGTTAAAAGGAATTACGTACTTCCAAGCACCCACACCAAATCTACGAATATCTCTCTCCATGGAACTTACCATGAAGATAACTTGACGCTTACTGGAACAAATGGAGATGAAGAGTGGTGGCGTTAGAAAGTTCTTTTCGAATATTCGAATAAGAATTCCTTCTAACAGGAAATAAGCATAATATGAAGAGAGAATCGAGGAAATTCTCGATCAGACTTACTTATGCATGTGAAACTGAAAAACTAATAAAGCTACAAGAGATTGCAAGAAGTTTTCATCGGGATCCAGGATGTTCTCAGTTCAGAGCGCAGAATTTTCAAAAAGAAGAGATCCCCATATAATTAAATGCAACCGAAACTAGTACTCACTTGTGAACGTGTCGGTATCTTCGAAATGAATTCCAGCATGCATCTTCACCTGTCCTTATTCCGGTTTTCACCTCCACTCTAGAAAGAAACCATAAAATTTGATTGTGATTAATGTCGTCAGAACAACAAAAATAGGCGATGAGAACGTAGAGATCGATGGAATGAATCGAAAAGCGTTGGCAAAGCGCAGGGTAGTAGATCGCTGTATTCGCTCTCTCTGGATCACAGCTTCAACGCAATCGCAGGGGATACGTCATTTGTTCCACTACGGGATTCTACTGCTCGATAATATTGGTAGACTTCGAAAGTGCAACATGGACAGTGGAGAGTGATAGAATGACGGGTTTCGGCGATGTTTTCGTGTGAGAATACCATCCCAAGCACCCTCCGGACCACATTTGCTCTTTGTATATCGACCAATGGCTAAGACGAAGATCAGAAACGCTAGAGATCAATGTAAAGTGAATCCGAAAGACGTAAAAAGGCAGTCTTGATAAATTGAGAAGACGAATCGCTCTACAGAAAAACATTCGCATAAACGAAGCAGTAAATTTTCATTGCCGCGATCCCATACATTACTAAACAGTAAAAACATCGTTCTAAGCGCGCTGGAATGTTTTATGAGGTACCAGACAGTGCTGAGACATCCACATACCTCGATATGCGCAGCGCCTAACACAATGACGACATAAATTGTTCGTGATTTCGAAAATATGCGAACATGTTACAATCCGAGAATGTGGGAAGATTTGAGTTTCTGAAGAGAAGATGATGTCAACAAGCGGCTGTTTTTCTTCAGAACCTAAAATGTACCATTATTTTTTCAAACTTTCCCGCCGTTTCTTATCTTTTCTTTCAGCGTCCTCCTGCGTTGTACTCTCGAAGTCGACTCGTTCTCATTACGATCACTGTAGCACCAATGAAGAATCAAAGAATGAGAAGTGAATATAGAAATGGCTGCTGAACAAATGATCGTTTTATTTGCTTTTCTTAAAAATAACGCAAGATTTTAAATTTCAGGAACGCCAGATTTATACACAGGTGGCCGAGTGCACACTCATATTTGTGCGCTTTACTGAGTGTAATGAAATTAAGAACAAAGAAGATCTCAGAGCACTGAAAGTGGATAGATAGAAGAAATCTTCTCGTTCTCATATAAAAAATAAGAAGATTAGTCCGTTCAAACGTTACTCCGCGACCCCTACATGGATCTTTGCGCTCGATGCACTTCTCCTTCGTGGAAGTGAAATGTTGATTTGTATCTGTGTTGTGTCTTTTTGATCACTGGTTTAGTCTGGAAATAATAAAATATAACTTTTAGCGTTTGATACAATTATGCTTCCACACAGATGTGTGTGTATCACAGACGTTTTCGTTAAATCTCCCTAAGACTTTCAGGAATGAGGTCATCAAAAAAGATTGCATAAATAAACTGAATTAGATCAGTACTGGAAGAAAACTCATTTCGAATGGTCAGGTAATAGTGGTGGAAGAGCTCTGTAGAAGATGGAAACAGCCTTTTTCTCGAAATATCGGCGCCTTGTGGAGTGAATAGTTTTATAAAGCAGTTTTTCTCGGTTATCAGTAACAACAGACAGCTTGGGTTGCAACAAATTCACATTCTAAAAAGATCAGATGGGAGTAGGAAAAAATCAAGCTCTTTGAAGTGTAGATCTTTGGACTATGTATAGACGAAAGCGATCGTGGTTATGGAACGTAGGTGCTCCAACTTGTCTCAAACTATACTGCTACAACTGTTATGTGAAAAAAGAATTCCTCAGAAGTGTTCTCAGGCTAACTTATTACTAAGCACTATCTCTGCCTTCTTTATTATTTTATTTTCAATTCTTTCATTTTATTGTTATTTTTTGGCCTGTATGAGTTCTGCGATACCAAAAGAACTTCCTCGTTTCCAATTTCCCATTACTCACGGATAAGGGAGAGTTGTCTGGCGGTAATCAATCTACGATATCCGTGTCCGTCGCATATTTCACGGAAAATCCCGAAAATTCCACTGCTGCTTCTAGTTATGAATGTGACTACGTTGCTGTCTTCTCCATTGTGTTCCGCTCTGATCCAGGGTTGTCATGAGAACTGAACACAAACCTTTGCTTCGCTGCATCGCGCGCCATTCTCAACGCCTCAGTACTTGACAGAACCATATGAATTCAAAATTGGACAGTTTCAACAAGGCTCCAAATGAGTAGCGAGGGACTGTGGATCAAGTTGGAAAATATTTAGTTTAATAGTTAGTTTGGCAAGACTCAAGGTCATCCATGCCAGCTTGCAAGCACCGTCTGGATATTAGCCGGAGAAACATTAACATATTCTTGCTTTCCGTCCCTTTTCCATAAACTTTTCGTGTTTCACATGACGTTTCCCGATTATTCTTAGAACAATTCTAGACGTTTTCGAAAGTTTGGGTAACGTGAAACTACATTACGGTTCTTCATGTTTAGGCATCCTAAAATCTCAATGAGGGAAAGAAAACGGAAAAGAACTCAATTGTTCAAGTATTATTATCAAAAGGCCTTGTTTTCTATCCTGTAGAGGCTCCGTAACCATCCTGTTCTTGCCACAGTGACTAATGCAAGGAGATATTCAATAGAATACATTTTCAGCGCACATATAATTTAATTCCCCGAACTTTGTGATATTCTATACCTATATCTATACAGTAAGCAGCTTCAAATAAAACTGACTAATTCGTAAAAAAAAACCTATTAAGTAATAAGTTCTTTTGAACTATGATACAGTATGACCGGGACAAGGTAATCCAACCACTTTGAAAGAAAAAAGAGCAAATAACAGTGAATAAAACAAAACAATAAACAGTAAAATAACGGTATTTCCCACCTTCGACGCCTACCATTCCAACTACGATTAAAAAGAATATTTTCTTCCTTGTCAAAATGTTATTGCTCTTTTGAGGGAACTACATGGCAGACTTCAGGTAAAATTTTGATATTTAGTTGCAAAACCAGCTCTGCCTCCACTATTGTTACTTATTCCAAAGAATTATATGTGCTGTTTAAGGAAGTATTCGAGAAGAAAACCTAGAATTGAAGTACATACCTCACCAAAAAAAAACTTGTTTTAAAGAACAAAACCTCGAAAGAGCAGGCCGCCCAAGAAATCTTTCACACTCTTAAAAATACGCAAAAAAAGTCGCATAAAAAATGCATCGTATATGAAAATTCGTATAGAATTTTTGTAAATCATAAAATAGAAGTGTGATCAATAAGAAATACTGCAAACAAGTTTATGTGAGATTCATCCGCAAACATCTTTCAGACAGAAATCTAAATCTTCATTCTTCCGTTTAATATATGACTATTCATTTTTGGCCTAGCGTGTAGAAGTTTGCAGTTCCCTGCATCGTTTCTGCATCAGCCCCAGGGCAGGTCGGCCACGACGACCGCCGGTGGGAGGGAAGTGCGGCTGGCTCACTTCCTGCCCGCCGCCAGCTTTAAACCTCCCGGTTGTTGTGGCGTATCGATCCAGCCCCACTGACGTTTACTGCTGACCTCTTTCCTGGCTTTGTGGTTTTCATTTCATGAGCATCGTATGCGTTGTGTGTGGATTCTCCAGAGATTTCATACCGTGTTCTGGAATCCAATAGGCTTATCGGAAATTAATGCATGTTTATCGGCACTTCGTCTGTTCAAATGTCTCCTTCACGAAAGAAATTTCTCCACGTAAAATAGAAGGCGCCAGAATTACGCTACTTATTCGCATCAGACCCAATCTATTTGGTGCTCTCGCAGGTCCTTAAATCCTTCAGTACTGGAAATAGCAAAGTGTTCGACGACAGTTCGAGCAACACTTTCGTTTTTCAAGACTTTCCCTAATGATATCAGAAAATTAGATTGACTGGAGAATTAACTGCTAAGTTTATTCCCAGGGAGGTAGCTGACGAAGTAAAAATTTGTGCCCCAATTCCGGCGATGCAAACTTTTGTTCCAGAGCACGACAATCTTAAACCATGTGTATATTATTTTGGGTTTTTTTTACAAGATCTTACCCCATATCCTTTCTAATATATCTCAAAAATAACGTTCAAAAGCTTTGAGAGCAGATCAAAAAATCTGCCACTACAGTTTCGCACCTCACATCTCATTTCACACATATAATAGATTTCTTCCTCTAGCGTGAATTACTTTCTTACCTCAATGGATCCATCTTTTTCACGATACAATACAATTACGTGCTTATTTTCTCCTGCAACCAACAGGTCTACGGCAATTTTTACTTCGTTTTTCGAGCTGCTAGGGCCACAAATGCAGAGATTCTCCTCAATCATTATTCTGCTCTATTCTCTCTCAAATATGCAGCAGCATTTGAAGGTGTACGCAATTTTTACAGTACTTACTGCAACTGTCCACATGGGAAATAGTGGAAGTTCGCTTTCCGACTTGAATTTGTTCTCTAAAGGTGCGGTATTCAGCAGAGAACAACTAGACGAGTACCAGGTAATTTATTTGATAGCATTAATGATTTCTCATTTGCTTCGTAACTAGAAAAAAAGATGACTATGACCCCAATAATTCGTTGACCATGACCGAGATCTGCATGTGTAAACTTCAAAAAAAACGAGCCGCATTTGCAAACGAGTTGAGGATCACTGGGTTGCTGACGCTGCCTCTCTAGATAGATATGTGCTCCTGAGCTCACAGAATTAGTACGCTGCTAAGTGCCTCGTAGAAAAATTCGACCGCTAAGGCTTTTTCCCATGCTGTTTTTCAAGGCAATAAGCGAGAATTGAGCGCGATCGCGTTGACACTTGTGATCCTTCAACTTTATCTATCCGTGGAAAGATCCCAACATCCTCAATTTCGTGATATGTTGTCTTTAACAAAGCCAGTGCGACAACCAGAAGTGCTCAGTGCCAGAAAATGCTCGCTGGGTGACTATGACTACATCTTTAAATAAATGGTATTAAATGCGAATAGTCAAATAACGTATACTGTAACCACTGAATACGTTCAATCGAGCGAGGGCGATGCGTCTACGACTGCGGTTGCTTCAGACGCACCGCTTTCACTCGGTCGAACAATTCCGGCGGCGACTATGTATGCATACAAAACGAAAGCTTGATACTATAAATTTGCAAGTTTACCTTCGGAAAAAAAGCGTCATGATTACCAGAGATTGCTGAATTAACGACAAATTTCTAGGACTGCACATTCTTCACAAAAAAAGATATTATCCGGCTCTACAAAAGGTACTACGCCCTAAATCCTCAGAAAGTACCCACCAACATGCAGGGAACACGTCCAGCGATTGTCACGCTAACATTTGAGGAGATAGAAAAGATGCCAGAACTAAGGGTGAGCACTACAAGCAAATTAAAGCTGTTTGACATCAGAACTCTTGGCCAAAAAACTATTTGTAATTTCCTAGGAAAATCCTTTTCGACGAAGGATTTGTGAAGTATTCTCAGAAGATGGCAGAGGGAACTTGACTTTCGACGATTTTCTGGATATGTTCTCCGTGTTTTCTGAAATGGCGCCGCTTCAGTTGAAGCTCAAATACGCCTTTCGAATTTACGGTGAGACAACCTTAAATTTCTTCAGTGCTAACCAAAAATGAATTTACTCAATTTATCCATAAGATTTCCGTTACTCCGAAGGATTCCCTCACGGTTAGTGCTCGATGCGATCTCGTGGCAAAAGTTCAACCATACTCACTTTCTAGTTTGAAAACTTTTACGAATTGAGGCTCCCAACCGATTTCCTTGTTTGTATTAAAAGGATCTTCCAACCGTTCCATGTATCCGAACAATTATCCAAAGAATTTGATTCTGCGCACAAATTAACACCTTCAAGAGCCTGACTAGATGTTTTTACTTTCATACATTACATTAGCGAAATACAGCAATTAAGGTTATGCAGTTGTAATCCTGATTTTTTTTTACCAGGTATCTTTGTTAAGCATCCTGAAAAAAGTGATCTTCCATATTTCGGACCCTTATTTTCGCTCGAACAATATTTCCTTTAATTTTGACAATTAGAGTTTTGCAATGAGCACCGCCTGAGAAACCGTTGAGTTTCACTTGGAAGTATTCCAAGTAGCATCTTCTGTTTATAAAAAATAAAATCCAGAAAAGGTATTCGAAACTACTTTAGATTTCGACAACGACGATCACCTAGGGCATGATGATCTCAGCAAAATGATTCGAAGTTTAACTCGAGACGAACTGACCGACGAAGAAGTGGAGTTCATCATAGAAAGAGTGAGCACTAGGAAGCTCGTCGTTTTACTTACCCCCAAAAAAACGTCCATCCGACAACAATCCACTACTTACAGATCATCGAAGAAGCGGATCTCGATGGAGACGATCGTATTAACTACGCCGAATTCGAACATGTCGTTTCCAGATCCCCTGACTTCATCCGAACGTTCCATATCAGGATTTGATCTTCCACATTTTTTTTTGTTGGATGTGGCCTTCTCTTCTTTTTCACACTTTTGTAAGCTTTCCAACTTCGTTAATTAGTTGGTAAGCAAAGCACTTGTAACCAAACAACTCTAACACACTTGTAAATAAACGAATTCAATAAATTTCACAACATAAAATTCAGAACAAAAACATATCAGAATTATAAGAGACACCGTTTCTCGCATTGTTCTATATGATATCACTGCTTTGTTGACTTCTTGCCGATATTTTCATATAGTGCTAGTGCTTGAGCCACCATCGAACTCGGCTCGCTCATATTCGCAGGCAAGACTATTGTATTTGAGTCCTTGGCGAGTTTCTCAAACGCTGTGACATACTGCTGTGCAACGGTGAGACTGGCTGCACTATCGCCACCCTGAAATTTCATTCCAAGAAAATGAAGGAGTTCAATTAGCAATTATAGGACGTAGAAGGAATTAAATGCACAAGTGAGACAGATTCGTGGAAAGAAACGGAAAAACAAGAACCGTTACTACATATGTTTCATTTTGCATGTGCAAAATGCGAAAACTAGAGTTCGTAAACAGATAAGGAGTCCGATGCATCCCCGAGTAAGGCTAGTTTATACAAATATAAAGTATTACTAAAAAAACTCTCAAAAAAGACTGATAGTAGTAGAAAAAAGGCAAGGAACTAGATGTGGAAAAATAAATAACCGTAGAAAAACCAGAAAGTTTGGATCTCTTTGAAAATCTTCGACGCTTTACAGTGCCGCAGAAATGCGAACACTTCAATGTTAAAAGGAGAAAGGGAATAGGTGAAGGTGAGAAGATCTTTCTCAAATGTTTCCCAGTGTCCTAATGAGATAGCCCGCTGGAAATTATGCAGCGTAAAGAGCGCAGGTTCTAGGGTCTAGCGACGTTTGCATAATCATCTATTGAGAAATCACTGATCAGTGCCGATGGCAAGGATTTCAAATAGTGAAGCTATAAAACAGATCACACTGGAATGCGTTTTCGCGCATCCAAAGAAGCCAATACGTAAGTTCCTAATTACTCTTTATTTGTTCAAAAATACCTACAATTTCTTAACATATGAGACTGACCTTTTGGTTCAGGGCTATGGCTACTCTTTCAATTGCCTGAGCACGAGCCTCAGCCTTAATCCGGAGTGCTTCAGCATGACCACGAGCGACGTTAATCTGAAGTACTATTTAAAATACAAAAAGAAAATTCGGTAACGCAAATAATTAACTCAAAAGAAGAAATTATTAATGTGCAGCACCATAGATGCGATAGTAGAAGGCGGTGCTCCGAACCCCTTCACCTTGGACGGAATGATCTCCCTCACTTTTGGACGTTTTTCGAAGAGACCCCTTTACTTTTGGACAGTTTTCAAAGGAATATTCATCACTTGTGATGCACCGCATGAGCAAGATCCCCTTCACCTGAAGAAGATCTGGCTCCTCCTTATCGCGCCTATGAACAGCACTAAGGTGGAGAAATAATCGAAGATCCCACTTGTTCTGCTTCCAAAGCTTCTGAAGCAAGAATTGCTGCTCTCTTGTCACCTTCTGCTCGATTAATAGCAGCCTCTCGGTGCCCCTCGGATTCCAGAATAGCAGCTCTCTTTTTTCGCTCGGCTTCAACCTAATATCAAAGACAATGGCTCTTAAGAAGAAATTATCTTACGAATATAAACTTCCTAAAGTGTCATAATTCAAAACTGGCGTACCGTTAACTAACAATAAATAACATAACATTAATAGTCTATTCATCATGTGACCAGAAGATACCTGCATTTGCATCGCTTCCTGAATTTTCGCAGGCATGTGCATATCCCCTAAAAATGGAAAATCTTGGCAATCAACACATAGCAATTGTAGAATGTGAAGGCATTCCTAAACGTTAATAAGGGCCAGTGTTGTAGCAAGACTTTGCTCGCGATCTTCAAAAATGCTCGGAAATCTTAGGTTCCAAGAGATTTCTTCCCTGCACTTCTGAATACTCCTGATCTTAGTGAATTAACGCAATCGCAGAGTTTTGGTTGGAAGACTCTTAGTTACCAGAACTGATAGCCAGTTCAGAGCCACCATAAATTGAGAGGAACAGAGCCTGTACATATCCTTCAGAATTGCAGGATCGATTCACCTTTTCTGCAACTAGTTAGCCCTGAGCCCGATCCTTGATTACGTCAAGCAACAGGAAGCAACAGGAAAATATGAAATAATGTTCAATACATTATTCTTCAGCGGTTTACCTATGTCTGAGTGTCCTGATTACGAGCCATAATCGTGCAACGTTAATCCTAAGTGAGTGTCTAAATTGAACTACGTACGGATGAGAAACTCACGAATTTCATATCGCATACATTTAATTCCCCATGGCTCAGCCGCCTTGTTGATAGCTGCAACTATGCTTTCATTGAGCTGCTCTCTTTCTCGGAAAACTGTGTCCAAGTTTATTTTACCGACCTATAACAACTGTTGAATCAGAAAAGGCTCAGACGAATCTTATTCTAGTTCAACCTCTGATCTCATGGTTGTTTGAGCCAATTGTGTAACGGCGAACTCTGGATCTTCGACACCATAAGAAGCCTGTTGCAACAGCCATTCTTGAATGAATAAGTGCGAGAAAAACTTCAAAAACGAATAATTTAGCATTACCTTGTAAGGGTTGAAGACTCGTAAATATAGTACTCCGTCCAACTGCAGCTGTACATTGTCGAGAGTGATTGCACCCTGCTGGGGAATTTCTATAGCGATTTCTCTGAGACTTTGCACGAATTTTATTCTGTCTATAACCGGGATGAGGATGTTGAAACCCTAAAGAACATGGAGGGATAAAACGAATCGTATAATGAACAGAAATACAAACAGTGGTAAGCTCCTGAGTGGTTCCTGAAATCTCCAATTGGAAGTTGAACGGCAATAATTCGAATATATTCAGCCTCACAATAAAAATTTCGTGTAAAGTGTTGTTAGGGGAGGGGGCTCAACTGCGCTCTTACTTATGGAATGGCATAACCAAGTTAGTCGGGATCCTAAAAGGTTAATCTCAGAGGATCTATGACATGCAAGATAGAGCTACTAAGAGGAAAAAAAAATGAAGATGGAGCTTCCAGAAATAAGAGCGCGGTTCAGTGACCTCAACCACCTCTTCTCCTCTCTAACTGCACTTTATCCAAAATTTCCTTTACACACGCTGCTATACAATTCCTTCAAATTTGCAACGTTGTCGTTGCAAAAACAACCTAATAGAGTGAATCATGACAAACATTAGCTTACCGGTTCAAGAATTTTATAAAACTTCCCCATTCTTTCAACAACCCATGCTTCTTGCTGAGGAACGAAATTGATGAATGTATTCCTAGCATGAGCAAAACGATAGCCAGAAATAGGAAGAACGCTGCTAAAAAAAAAGACAACCTAAAAAAGAATAGGCGAATTGATCCGAACGGAAAAGAAGGAGGAAGAACGACCACAGCTTACCGACAAATAGCTTCCACAGATAAAATTGAACGTGGTATGTTCATTACTTAACTGTACTAATAACCTCAGCAGGGAAACTACGCCGAATTCTATGGGCACACTCCAAAGCTTTAAATTTTTCAATCATGAAAATTACCTCATTTTATCCGTAATCACGGACAATAGCAAATGTCGCTGGTGTCCATGGAGTTTCATTTTCAATCTCGAAGCATTTTTGTCTCATTTTCATTTCATACGAAAGGAAGAGTATCATCAGGGCGAAGCACATGAAAATGGCAAAGGATGAGAGCAAAGATCAGGTCTGTCTCGTTTAGCGTTGTAGAATAAAGTTGGAGTAATCTGTTTACTGAATGCATGCCACATCTACGTATGAATCGCAGCTTTAATTACAGTTTTATGTTGATTATGCATATTTTCTTCATTTCCGTTACTTGAAACTGCCAGAAGAGAAGGAAAAAAGAAAGGAAAACAAGATGTTTGTCACCTGCCTTAATTCATATTTTCTAGGTGTTTTATCTAAGCGAAAGCGAGTATTGGTCAGATATCACTGATGATTACGTCCAACGAATAGCTGATATGGATCCAAATGAAGTCTATCCTTCAAATAACCCAGGTACTTAGTTGCATTCGAGAATTTGCATGCCTTTTCTTTGAAGTCATAATGATTGGATGGCCTCAAGCTCTTCAGGACCTACAAAACCCGACGGCTCTGTCAATTTCGAGTGTCACTGTGTTGGTCACCTCGTAGCCAGTCCCTGTGGATATGAATTTAGGTGCTCTTTGCTTCTTGCTTTTGTTTGTTGCGGGAACCTTGTGCGTATTCATTGGTTACAGAGAAGCTATTACTTGTCAAAAAGCTGCTACAGAAGAAGAGTTAGAGGCAGGAGCATGTGCGGATCAATTATTGGCATTCATGGAATGTGCGATGCGGACAAAATGTTTCAAAAGTAAAGATTTACCTCCTTTTCATACTCAAGTTTATTTTCAATGTAGCAAGCGCTAGAGGATGTTTGTTCTATATATTTTATTTTCAGTGGCACCAAAAGACGATGAAAGTGAGGAAAAAAGTAGTAGTTGAGATTTCGTTCACAACGTTGTATATGTTCTTTTTTACTGTTTTTGTTAAGAATATCTAATAAAAGAAATTAGAACCCGTTCGTTGGATTTGTTGCACATTTAGTTGTTACAACTTTTCTGAATAGTTTAGTTGCTATGTTTGGTCACTGCTTTCCACTGATAGTTCGATTTCTTTGTATACAAATGGGTAAAATGTAGTTTGAAGACAAACAAACAACCACAACAAAGACGTAAATTTGGAAAGTAGATTGTGGGACCCAGTGTGATTTCTATGGCGGCGCATTCTAACGTACATCATAGGAACTAGTGGGGAAAGATGACCGAAACCACGCTCTGTTCCGCAATCCACTACCCGGAGTCTACGCTTTCGCTGCGGTTCGTTCATTAAGTCAAAATCGTGATACGCTGCCTTCAAGTGACAAATGACTTTCCCAACTGACGAGGCGAACGTTCATCAATCGACGGTTCGACGCTGGAAGTGAATAGCGGAGTCAGTCGGGGCGCTGAAACATCAGTCTTAGAGGATCTATGACATGTAGGCTAAAGCTACTAAGAGAAAAAAAGAAGATAGAGTTGAAATTGTCTATCTTAAACTTCACCAAACTGGCTTACTAGATGCGAATAACTAGCTCGTACCATGAAGTGCTTTCAACGAAATCAAAAAAGGCCTGAGATGATTCTTCCGCAATCCAATCTTGTCACCTAGGAACACTTTATGTGCTGTATGAATGTCTTGTACTCCGAAATACACTTCGAGTAGTGTTGAGTTCCCCCAACTATATTTTACTTTAAAAAAATTTCGAAATTCATATATTCATATTCATATTCACAAACCCAAAGTTGTTCTACCTACTTCCGAAATTCCCAACTCTAACAATTCCTGGGGGCCATACATACACTTTCTTTTCGGTACGATTGAAAACGTTACGATTGAACCAAACAAACTCTAACATACTGACTATGTTAATTAATTTCTACTTCATTTGATTTGCCCCTCAATTCAACCATTGAACAGCAACAAGTGGTGTAGTGTCTGTAGTAGGGAACATGCATTTTAACCTACGCCATTCCTCCATTTCTCCTGTAGACAGCTGGTCCTTGGTGTCATTTCTGCCATTTTACGCGGAGTAGAATCTCCCATGTTTTAACACTGTTCTGTTGCTTTTCAGAGCAAAATGGGTAAGGTGAAGAAAGCGGCGAAGATTTCCAGGAAGATGAAAACGCTTAGAATGACAGACAGCAGGATGTGAGTTCCCCCATTTGGAAATATTGTTACTTTCCGCTGACTCTACTCCAACCATGAGGATCTCACCTTTTGTCTGGGTGCTGATTGGTGTTCATGTTATTCTGCCTTTCATTATTGGACCTTAACTTTAAAGGCAGCATACCATGAATCTGAGATGGTGCGGACTTCAGGTGGAGTATACGTATTCGGGGTCGTTGATTATGGAAATGGGGGTAGTTCCGCTCATCTCTCCCTGCATCACTGCAAACGGCCGCCTCCAGAATACTGTTTTGTACGTCGCCATCTGTTGTAACGCTCCAGCTCTTGCGCCGCCTCCGCCCTGCGATTCGTCGAAAATCAATTCGGACTGCCCCGATAGGCAGTAAGATGAGTAAGAGGAGAGAGGAGCGGAAACACCCCGGTCTCCATAATCTACTACCCCGTACACAGATACTCTACCTGAAGTCCGTACCACCAGATTCGTGGTATGCTGCCTTTAACCATTCTTTCAGTAAGGAAGAAAACAGGATTATCCGCGAGAAGAAGGAGGATGAACAAGCGCTCAAAATAAAGCATGCGTAAGTGAAGTGGTTTGATAATTGCTACATATGTAAGGACATTTCTCGTCGCTTTAGGCCGAAGATCTCATCAGCTATGTTTCTTAAATTCAACAATCAACTCGGTCCACCATTTCATGTTCTTGTCGACACCAACTTTGTGAACTTTGCCGTAAAAAATAGATTGGATGTTATACAGGGATTTCGTGATTGTCTCTATGCCCATAGTCAGTGGTTCCGATTATCATTATTCATGCAATCTTATTGCTATCAATGTCTTTGATGCTGCCATTTTCAGCCATCCCCTACATCACGGATTGCGTAATGGGTGAACTAGAAAAAGCTGGTCGACGATTTAAAATCGCTCTTAAGGTGATAAAGGATGCTAGATTTCAACGCTTGAAATGTGACCATAAGGGTATCTACGCAGATGATTGCCTTGTGCAGCGAGTTACTCAGGTTTTGTCTATTTTTGTCGTCATTTTGCTATTTTGGCATTCCTACAATTAGGTGGCCCGTATTTCTCGTGTTATCCTGGATTTAATGTGTCGCTCGTTCATTTTTCTAAGAATAGATATGTACTCCTGCATGAATTAGCATAGTCTCCAGATTTGATCGTACATTACGTCTTGATGGATAGGTTGTCATCGTAGACTTCATGACACACTTAAAAACGAATATCATGATATATCAGTGACTATTTAAGTTACTTCATAGCAACTGTGGTTATCTATTTTCATACTTTAGTCTTCTATTTTTCTTTGTGTTTTCATGGTCCTAAGTTACACTGTACCGGAGAGTTAGTAACTGGCAACTAAATGGCTAGATCGACTAGACGTCCAGAATTATGTGAAATTTTTTGAATCGGAACTTCCTACCATTTCAATAACCCGTAATTAATTTAACATAATTAACCTGTAACTAGTAATTCGAACAAACTTTTCTTTTCAAACACTTCAGAGTCAGCCTAGAAATCCAATGCGTTCGACACAATTCAAAACGATTATAATGTTTTATAGACACTGCAGCAAATACTCTATAATGACCGGTAATTTGAATAAAATCTGATGTATGTGAAATAACAGCTAATCTCTCTCTAGTACAAGTAATAACAACGTTTCGTGTCCACTCAAGCGAGGGACGACCGACTGAGCTGATATGGTGGGACCTTTCCAAATTAAGTCAATCACCGAGTTCTTGGATTGTTTGAAGGAATGTTATGGATTTGGCAAAGAATTGTTGACTCCAGTTCTTCGTAGTTGGATTTCTGCAAAAGAAGAGTTTTTCAGCATAAATGCTATATTGTTGCTACTTGTGACCGTGATTTGAAACGAAGGATACGGAAAATCCCCGGAGTTCCGATTATGTATATTCTTGGACATAGATTCTCCATCGAACGAATGCCAGACGCCTACGGTGCACCACAGAACTGAGAACCATTGCTATAAATTTTGCTTCAACTCACTGTGTTGTCAAGCGTAGAGACCTAGTCGATAGACTTTTGTTGCAAGGAAGGAGTGCAGAATAAAAACTATCGGTTTTGCTGAGGTTATGAGATCCAGTTCCTGAATTGTTGTTAATTGTTATGGTTATATTCAATAAATGTTCTGTACTTTTTTTTTTTCCTTAACCTGATTAGTCATGTAGTCATCATGTTTTACGTCTATCTTAAACCATTGTTGCAGCGGTGTAATATAACATATTACTTCGACAGACACAGTGCTTTTAATTGAATGAACAATTCGTTAGGGGTGAAGTGCGACTATACCTGTTCGCCAGTCGGAGGACCGAAGTCGATCCATAGAAAACGACCACCGTCGTCACCTGTCGCATGTATAGATTCGAAAGGGTGTTGCCATAGTATCTGAACAGGTTCGTTTTTTTCAAGAATGATTTCTACCTTTTCGCTATTACGCGAAATCCGTACCTCTCTGGTCGGTCCCGTAAGTGATATTCCTGCGTCCAAATTAACTACGAGTTCACAATTTTCGCCTCGCCATATACAAGGCGATGTAACCTTGAAATACAGTACTGCTTTACCGTGTCTAGTTCTTCCGGAATTTCTCATTGTTCTTCCTATTTCATTTCTCTCAAGTACTGTTTGCTTTTGGTGGATGTTGTTTCGAATTACGAAGGTTTCCTATTTCCATTTCTCAAATTAATGATGCTGCTCTGTACACTCGCTTCCATTTGTTTCATCTTTTGTTGGTAGATAACAGTGCATCGCAGTATGCTTACCTGCGAAGTTTCGGAGCACGCTTCATAGGTGCCCATAACGATTGCTCGCACCCATTGGGCAAGATCAGCATGAGTTTCTACTCGTAGTGTGTGGCTACGGACTCCGTTCTGTGTTCCTGTTCGTATCCTCAGAGATATAACGTCGGATAAACCTTAAAAATAAATTTCCTCCCAATTAGATGTTTGTGCGCTTCAAAAATTCCTGGTAATTCTTCATTGAGATTATTGAGTTATTTTTCCATCAAATTAACTAGTTTTACCTTTCATTACGGGTGCTGTTCGTGATGTTGTCTGCACAACCCTTGTTGCGACTAGTGGCCGTGTTATTCGAGGTTCTGCCCATTCAGTTTTGAGTTGTGGCACTGCTTCGTAAAATAGTAGTTCATTCTGGGTAAGGGTGAGAAATTTCGGCTTCCACATAATGATGCCATCTTCGTTTACCTAAACTAAGTAATCATTTGTTATTTTTTAATTAAAATTTGTAAAATTTCTAAGTAAAATTTGTAAACTGGGTGGAAGGATGAATAGTGTTCGTTTATCCAATTCTTTGCTTGGTGGAATCTGGCCAATTTCCAGAGCAGCCTTTTTTTTAGTCTTTTTTTTTTCTAAGTTTCGAGTTCAATTTCCTTCCTTCCACTTCGCTTTCATCGGTTGGTACTTCTCATTTCTGATTTTTTTAACACATAATGTGTTAAAAAAAACATCGTTCAAAATATAAGCTCGAATGTTTTATTCCTATAATAAACCATAGTACACATACTTGTTCAGCAACCCATCCCATTCTTCGTACTTGTGGATGTCCTCCAAGCATAAGATTAACCTGAAAATTACTCTTGTACACTAGCTGTTTTTCTTGTCAGGGAATTATTTCTGATGTAAAACGTTGACAGGAGTTCACCTGTGCAAGAGCTTGGGTAAGTAACGCATTAGCACATCCATGAATCGCTTCAAACCACGAGTCTGCTTCAACTGAGGAAATGCATCGAAAAGCGAGTGCATAGCGCCCAGAGGGGCTTCTCATCTGAGAATTTGTGTAAAATAAGGAAAACAACTATATGCTAGATTCCCTACTTTTTCCCTACTATGATGAGAGGACCGCTACGATATCACTTTAAACAGTACTTCTTTACTACCTCGAAAATCCTTCCTTCGGCATCTGCATCTATTCCAGCCCGAGCCACATATGCTAATTTTAGTCCAATGGCACGGATTCGGTCTCGAGTATCATCGTCCCACTCAATTTTTTCAACAATGTTGTCGCGTCTGACTAGCTCATCTCTTTTGTATTGAACTGAAAACGACTCAAATGAATTTTAGAGCAAAGAACAAACGAAAGTACAGTGATTTTCTACCGTATAGATCCACTACTCTTCCTGCTCTTTTCAATGCACGTACGGCATCATCGTGCGTAGCGTCGATGAGCGACTCGCCGTTCACTGCGAGGATTGTATCGCCAACAAACAACTCACCGGTGTGGTCTGCTGCCATTCCTTTGAAAATCTTACTGTAATACACTACATTAGCCTTTCTGAAAAAGTGTGTGCGGAATCTGCTTTGCATTGACCTGATAACTATTGGCATGTTGTTATCGCGACCGCCCTTGATGCTGATCCCGAGACCGTTGCCGTCATATTTCACCACGCGCACAGTTCGTTTCTCAGCGTCCAGCTCCTGATTCTGATCGGTTTCGATAGCCTAAAAGTAAGTTCGAATAGATGGGTTTGGGGTCCTTATTAATGTTTTGTTCACAACATATTCCATTGATTCTTGTGTTACTCGACTTCACGCTCTTGGAGTATATGTACCATGAATTCTATCAATTTATAGAACACAAATTCTTCTGTTTGACATTCCAATTATCGCTTGCATATATCTATGGAATTCCGATATTGCATTTATTTCATAATTTTGTAGTAAATTTTAATTTAGTTAATTTTTGGTGAACGCTGAGCCTTGTCCGAAATCTTTCCTTGTTTCTTTCAATGAGGTTTTCTAGCTTCCTGAATCTGATAGTCTAATATTATAGGAGTAAATATTCCATTGTTTTGATGGGTTCTGCAATTCTTTGAAATTTGGAGAGAGCATCCCTTTCTGTAGCTTTCTTGAATTTTTAATTTGTCTTTTAGAGCAAAAAATTCATTTAAAATTTAGAAGATCGGTTAGTAATAATAGATTAATGAAATCTAAGAATAAGCGGTAGATTCACTAAATTGTAAAAGTGATTTTGGGTTTCCAACTAGCATATCTCATATCTAATGAGTAGAATTTTTATTGCGAAGTAACTGACATCTTCGATGCGTCATCGTCGCTTCTGTCAATAAATTGTCGGTCTCAGGGAGGACTTCAAAGTGAAATCTCCAATATCAGTACAAATTCCTTGAAATTACCGGATTCTCCCAACTTGTTTCTAAAAGGAGGAACACAATCTTTGCCTAGGGACTCCTTCTTTGTTAGTGTCTCTAAATCTGTAATTTGATATCCATTTAGAACTTTAACTGTGGTTCTGCTTCTATCTGCAAAGAAAAGTATATTTACAGCTAGTTACTTTAGCTATGTTCCACCTGAAAGCTGTACAAATTACAGGGCCAAAATGACGTTTTGTATGGGATATTATGCATGCAATGAAGCAATCTACCTAACATTTGTACTTTTTTCCTCAATAGAGAGCACAAGATGCCATACAAAAAATACCAAAACGGGATGGGAAATAGTTTCTTTTCGCTTGTTTCCTCAAAATCCAAAATAAGAGCTCTCTAATCAGTTGTAGCAACGCATTAGCAATGTTGTGCAGGTATTTACGACAAAGTCAACTCATATAGAACTATGTAGACAAATCAGATAATCGACTTCACGTAGTTCACTTCTAAAGAAAATTTCTCTAACGTCTTCGCAAGAACCGAAATCGATATCATCCCCACAATATATCAGCAAATGCTTGCTCGGGAAAATCTTCATCTCGTTAGTTGTTAAATTTCCTTGTTCCAAATTTCTTTGTTTACGCGTCGACGCTCACGACTATTTCCTTCCGAGAATTCCCTATTTACAGCAAGCTGCCCCTGACTAACAGTTTACAGGTGATGCTTACGTTCTGTTCGAGTATGCATTGCACTGTGACGAGAAACAGCAACCTCTTTTAATACCATGCCTTTGAGTAAGCTGAATCACACCGCTTTTATCTCTCCCCCCCCATAGACGAAAATGTTAATTATATAGGTGAGTTTCATGGTATTTATCACGTACAGCAAAAGTTCGTTTCTTACTACCTTTGTCTCTTCTTGAAGTTGATGGGTTGTAGACTCAGTAGTTTTTTATTCAAATTTTGACTGAAGGAGCTGTGCTGCAAAAACTGCAGATCGAATTCCCGAAAAATTTGAAAGAATTCCGAAATGTTCATGTGCATTCCCCCTTCACCTCAACCGGAAATAACAAACAGCAAAGGAACCATTGGACTGAACTAACCTGTAGAGTGATTGCTGTTGGATCGAGTGTCGCATGCACGCGATGCCATTCTCCTTGCACGAGCACGTCGAGCAGACCGCTTCGGATGGCGGCCATCGCGGGTCGCTTCGTGCTCTACGATCGGACGGCTCTCTCGTAAGGGACGATGAGGCTCGTCGTTGCTCGACCAGCTGGCCGGCGGGCCGTCAGTCTGCCGCCCTCCTCTCACACCATCGTGCTTCTCTCGCCTCTCCTACCTCCTCGCTGCGCTGTTTCTCCTCATATTACACCACCGTGAGTTTCTGAGCAGCACACGCGGAGGTCTCGGATGACTCGCGTCGGCTTCTCGCCCAACTAATTGGGAGTGGTGCCGAGCTTTTGATGGGTTGATTGGCTTTGTTTCAAGCGGTTTCAGCTGGGGACCGTGCCGCTTGAGCCTCGGTCAGTCGATGCTTGCTGGCAGCTGTTAGTAATGTGCAATCTGCGCTACTAAAATGTTGGTAGGAAGCTGAATTCCTGCTCGGGTAATTAGAAGTTGTTGAAGGAAGTCCTCAATCATTCGAAATCTATTCCACCAATCTATAAACACCCCTCCAAGAAAAATGTCCTATAGACAACCGCTTTTTGCATTAACGGGAGCGCTTCCAGAACCTACTGCAGAAATAGCCAGTCACTATGGTGAAATGATCGGTGCGACGTGTTCAGCATCTTTCAAGAAAACTTCCGCCCTTTTTTCAAATCTGTTCAAGTTCTTATTTTCTGATTAAATTTTCCGTTAGAACTACTCGTTCACTTTGTAGGATCCTTGTCGCATATATTGCATTTTTATTGCGTTTATTATATTGCGTTGTAGATGCAAATAGTGAATGGATAGTAATCAATGGAAATAATAGTACTGCAAGGTTGTGCGATCGCGAGCTTTTTGAAACTTCCCTTCCGCACCACACATTTCCTTAAGAAAAACGCACAAACGCACTTTTTTCCTTCATAGCTGTTACGATTGCTTCAATGTCTAACCTCCTTTGTTTAGTGGATGTTTCTGCTGCTGCCTCTAGAAACATGAACATTGATTCCTTCTAGTATCTCAAACACCCTTCATCGTAGGATTATTTTAGATCTTACAGATGTATGATAACATCGTTAAGATCTCTTTCTTTCTTGCTTTCTCTCAGTCACTCAATCTCTCCTCCGCTCCCTTCAAAGAGATGTTTCTTGTTTTATATCTCAGAAGGATTATTATCTTTTCATTAATACTCTCCATCTCGAATGAGCTCCTGGTTTCCCTTCGAAAGAAAGGTCTTGGTATCTATACGTATGTATGTGTATACGACTGATACCTTCCATAAAGAAGGAGTTTATTTTATAATCGTTTCTCTTCTTCGTCTTCTCGATTTTCCTGTGTCTAAACGGAACTGTTCTTCATCCGCAATGACGTTTTCACATAATCAGTTTTTTTGTTGTCTCTCAAACAAACTCTCGTAGCCATCCTGATTGAAGCTTTTTCACTCGTCTGTGTTTTTTTTTTCTTTTGGAAAGTGGGATAAACTTGATTTTGTAACCTAGTATGTGGTTTCGTTCTACCGTTTTCCGCTTCTCTAATTTGTTTTTCTGTTCTAGCCACATCACCAAAATGGCGATTCAATGCCAATAATTTTTCCTTTCCTTGACAATTCCAGCACTTTTTGGCAAGAATTTTCGCTTTGTTCGTATGTCTCATGAGAAGCGAATTGCAGCTGATTCCTATGTATTCTCTTGTTCAATCCTTTCATGAAACCGAACCGTATCTTACGACGAACCAGTTTCTGTTCTCTGTGACTTCTCACAACTAGTTCATATGATTTGCTGAGGTTTCAAATTTTGAAATTTGTCCAGCGACAAACACATGTTTGTTACTGGGAATACTTTCTCTTGACGTGGATTTCTGAGGCCTCGTTCAAACCCTAGAAGTTATCACCCAGCTTCGTGCACTTTAGCAACACTTAGGTATCGCTTCGCTGATATGTAAATCAGCCCAACATTGTTAGAAGAAATAAAAAATTACATATATTTCAAATGTTTAGAGATGACTCTCATCCGTGAAGCTTTTTTTGGAGTATTTTCAGGCTATTGCGGTAATTACTTACTCTTTACATTTCTCATTCTGCGGTCATACTGAGAACTGATGTATAATCTAACTTTTGTCATCGTTTTCTCACAGTGCTTACTGTTGTGGTCCATAATCTCCTTAGTATGTTTGAAGCTTCCCGACGTCTCCTATTTCGTTTTTCCACTTTTTTTTTGCTGTAGCATGACTAAATCTTCTGGAGGCATATTGAAACCTGTTGTTGTTAGAAATGCAGCTCACACGTGTCTGCTCCACATGATGCCATCATCGATTTGCTCGCTCGTAGTTCCTTTCCGCCCTTCTCCGTTGATTCTCGAGATTTTATAACTTCGCTATGCATATTTGGAGAACAGTGAAGTCGTTGGATTACTGCACCTAAAAACTTCTAGATTTTTATGTCTCTTTTATGGATTTATGATTTTTTATGGAGTGATTTTAACGTGTTAACGTTTTTAGTATGGATTTTTAGCAGAATATCTGTTCTGGATGTGAATTTGGCGAAGTTTGTTTTTCGCTTGCATTTGCTTAGTAGTATTGCTGTATCGTATCCTTCCCGAAGAATTTTTCCTTTTTTGCTCTGGGAATCACGCCATGTATTTTATGTGAACACTCTGAGACTCTGGGTCAATATCATCGTCAACAGCAAACCAGCTGATTCCAATGCGTCCGTTTTTACCTCAAATCACTCGGTCTTCTCGATTTCAGGTGTATTTGTTGTTCGTTCTTATCTGTGGACGGTTGTGCGGGTGTATATGGAACTCTCTGGATTTCCACATCAGGTTCGAGTTCTCCCTTCTTTTGTTTTCGTAGGAGATGCTGGTGCTCAGCAGCTTTCTTTATTTCTTTGTTCCCCAACAGATTTAGGAACAGGCCACGGAGTTGGGGGCGGATTTGATTTGATGCTTTGATAACATCTTTTCGCTGCTTTTTTTCAGGGAGTTGTAGAGGTCTCTGAAACTAATCTCTCTTTATGTATGTATACCATTTTTTAGAACAATTTTTCCTAGTAGTTGTAGTTTCCACGATTTTTGAATTGAAAATGAAATTACATGTACTTCTGTCGCTAAAATTCGATATCTCCGTCGTCGGAACATCGTTTTGGTATGCATAGAAACGAGTCCTTATTTCTGTTAATAGGGTTTCCCTCAAATATTCAGTTATTCAATGAAGTATTTAGATTACAAATAGTTATAACATACTTATAATTACAGTATAGCTATGGGCATAATTAAGTTTAAAATAATCAGCTTGGATATCTTCAAAGATCTTGTTGTATTTATGAAGATTATAGCTAATCTTCTGCGTTATCTTATGAAGCAGGAGAATTACAGCATTCAACGCCCGAAGTCTGATATTCCGTTTGTTAGCTTTTCCCTCCGTATTCAAACACTGTGTCGGATGTTCAAATACCTCATTGTTTTTGTGAAATTTATATTTTTCGAACTTCTTAACTGGTATAATTTACAAGTAAAATAGCTGTCTCGCATTTTAATTCGATTTTGCGACTATAGTGTACTCTTTTTTTCAATTTTTAAACCGATTTTCATCTTTTTTTTCGGATTAGTGGAGGTTTACGTTAAAATAAATCTCGTGGATTAAACTTTGCTTCGGGCAAATTTGTTTTAGGAATGAGTTGATAAATTTGAAATTATATTTGTTATTATCATTTCATTGTTTTTGCTGACAAATTATATTTGAACTCTTTTGAGAAGTATATTCACAGTATACACTTAAGACACGAGGAATCTTGAAGCGTACTAATGTCTTCGATCTCTTTCTACTTTAGGTCGGAGGTCACTTTGGATTGCTTCAATGCACTGGCCATGTTGCGAAGCCTATGAATGCACGAGAACTAGCCTTCTACGAGTTGATGGGCGAAAACTTGCGTCAATTCGTTCCAGATTACTGCGGTAGGTACGCTGTTCTCACTGCTACAATCCGTCTCCTCAACTTCGTTCCTTCTCAGGACGTGTACGAGTGTGTGCCACGGTAGACGATGACGGTGATCTTCGCTTGGTTGCAGAACCGGTTGTAGAGTGCCACCCGAAACTGAAACGATCAGGGTCGGTGCGTTTTCATCTGGATGAGACTGGAAAAGTTCAGGTTATCACGGAGAGAGTAGCGAACAACTATTGGGCTGCCGAGTGTCAGAGCAAGGTTCGCGAATTTTTTCGGTATTTTCCGGATTGTCTAAACTTCCCATCTTTATCTTTAGGTTGTGCATAAATTACTTGAAGGCTCTTATTCATGGTTCATATTGCTGAATAACATTGTAGCAACATTCTCACGGCCGTGCGTCCTTGATCTCAAAATAGGAACGCGGTGAGTCATGATTAGCATGATGATGGCTGTTGAAGAAAAAACATTGCTACAGACAACATGGTGATGATGCATCTGAGTCAAAACGTCATCGTCAGTTGCGGAAGTGTCGAGAATCAACGAGTGCAACGTTAGGTGTAAGGATAGTAGGTATGCAGCTGTACGAATCCAGAACGAAGGTAAGTCGTCATGTTATTCCGTCATGTAGTCACTGTCAGTTAATAGCACTGGAATGTTTTGCTTACCTTTTGAATTTACAGTCCTACACCTTTGTTGACAAGCAAGAAGGCCGCCGGATTGACGCAGCGCAATTTCGTTCACATCTTCAGAGATTCGTACGAGCGTGTGGGATTGGACGAGCTGCCCGACTTCGGCATAGGTAAGGTGATTTGACTCGACCGTTCCATCTCTCTATTTATAGTGTATGCATTAATTTTCCCGGTTTGATTGACTCTCATTTTTTGGTATATGTTTTCTCTTATTTCATTCTTTTGCTAAATAAGAAATGGGGAAGAGAGCTTCAACGTCCATTCAGTAAGCTGAATTGCCTCAAAAACTAGGAAACACTTTGTTCTAGTAATTTTCCCAAGAGAATACTGTGGATTGGGTACGCTTTTATCGCAGAAACCACTCAAAATACGTATCTATACGGTTTCGAAAGCTAGATGCTGTCTCATCAAAATTTTTGGCTTTTGAGGCTGTCATTTCATAGCTCCATAGCAGCATAATTATCGAACATAGTGAGTTGCAATTTGTAAAATGTTAAAATGTGATTTCAAATAGTGTTTATTTTGAGAAGAAAACTGAGAAAGTGTTTATTTTCATCCGTCGTTGAGGTTTCACTAAAGGTTTATATTTCTCGAAATTTTTCTGCAGATTTTCCTAACCGTTTAAAACGTGCATAACTGGAAGCTCCAACCTATTGGATAATTAGTCTTCTTGGCAAAAACGACTAAGAACACCACAAAGTTCCCCTCTATGTCTGATTTCTCGGTGCTGCATTTTCGCGTGATCAACAAGTTTTTCGAGGAGAGTGTTGCAATTCATACTGGTTTATCAACCTAATAATGCTCGACCTCTTTTTGACCCATCAACTTAGATCAGCCCAATTATGAAACTTTTTAGAACAGGTCTTGAAAAAAGTAGGAAAATAAAAGTATCAACAGCATTGTTTCCATTTATTCAGAGTAGACGCTGAAGAACCACAAGAGCATCTCTATCGAAAATAGTACCGAAAGCTCCTGGAAGCCGTAGCCATGTGTCATTCGTAATGGATTTATGTACAAAATCGAATAAAAGAAACAAAAACCCAATGATGATATTTTTCATTCGTGTTCCGCGAATGTCCCTTTTTTAATCTGTTCCAATAGTGGTCATGCTTCTGTTGAAATCAAGTTTCCAAACGTGTTTTCAAGTCCGAATATGTCGTTTGACATATATTTTCAGACCCGTATTTGTTAGTTGCGGAGCGTGTCGGAGTCCATGTTCGTGGATTGATCCTCATGTGAAAAAAAGTAAATTATTTGTGCAGGGTGTTTCGTGTAAGTATAATAGTGAGCCGATTAGAGATGGCCTACGCGGAAGTGAAGGATTTTTGATATTCACAGGGATGTCATGTATCAAATGCGGGCAAACAACAGCGATTTAGTTTTTGGTAGGGATGTGAAAGTATTAACTGTTCATAGCCCTCGCTTCATTTTGCGGAAGAGAATATTTTATACTGCTTGAAATAAAAAAAGTCTCCCACTCTCTAGTTTTGTACTGGTTACTGTAATGACTCACTCTGCAGAGAGCTGTTTATCGAAGGTCTGTTGAGATGTAATCGACCTTATCCAGGATCCAGCACTTGTCTTTGGATCCAGCTGTTGAACATTAGCTTTCTGTCCTAAGGATTAGAAGGATCTAATTGCAGGTTACGAGAATTGCGTGCGATACTTATGGAATGCATAGGCTATCGTTTTTTCTCGTCATCATTACTATTTGCCTTCGATGCTGACGCGGCCGATTCCACAACAGATGATGCGATTCGATTACGCCTCATCGACTTTGCACATTCAACATTCCCCGGTTTTGCGCAGGTACGTCATGTTTAACGCTATTTGCTGTAAAAGCGCTATCTCATTAGAGTCATGCTGCATCCAGTTTTGGCTCTTGAGCTAATTATTCGCCACTGAGAACTGGAAGAGATTAAATCTATTCGCCGCCAGCTAAACTTTCCGTTATGATAATGTTCTTGACCAAGTTGAGTAGGTCTGGTCCCTCATAATTTGCTAGATATTAGCAACAAAATATTGACGAGACGATGACAACAGCCACGGTATAATGGGTGGATTTGGAGATTGACTTTGTTGTCACTATTAGCCGAGTAGTGAATGCCGATACTTTGCGAAATTAACAAGTAACGGAAATATTTTTAAATAAATACTAGAACAAGCAGAATTTGCAAATGCTTAATCAGCCTTTAATCAGCTGTCACTTATACCATATCCTTGTTACGTGATTCTTAGGAATCAGTCCTACTAGGAACGCTGATCTATGACTTTCTTATCACAAACAGTGGAAGATTGCGATCTGGAACTGAACCTGGTTACATTTCAGTCAGATTGGTTGCATGTTAACAGCAGCAGTGAAAACATTTCCTTTAAGGAATACCTAGCCCTTACAAGTTCTTATAGGATCAAAGCTCCGCCTTCCATTCTCATCCAGGATAGCTTTGTGATCTGGGTTGAAGGCGGTAACTAAATTGATGAGGTTGGGATCTTTCAGGGACAGTGCGCATAGAGTCTATGATTTAGATGGCAAGTACGAATGTGAACGCTCCTATTCTACGAGATCTACATCCCGGACCCTATATTGCCCATTAGAGATTCCAACATTGTCAGTTTCGCATTGGTCGTTAATCCCCATAAATGTAGGTAGACGAATATTCAGTCTTTAGAAGCACTTTGTGCTCTTTTTTCTTTTAACACTCATGTTATGTGCACGACACGCCAATTACAGTCGTATTTGATGTTCTTTTTCTGTCTATTGGTTGCTAAATAGTTAAACAAGGTGCTAACTTCCTTTCATTAGAGTCATGAATCAAGGCGACCTCTTTTTTTGTTCGTTTGCTGAACGTAGCGGTAAAGGTCGTATCGAGATGCGTCGCAGTTAGAAGTTTAATCGTTGCTTTTAACACTGTCTTCAACGGTAAAAAGCTCTCCTTAAATTAGTTGAATTTGAAAAGTACTCATTTACCTGATTCCTAAAGATACGGGAAGATACGTGTAGTTTTCCTAATTTTCTTTAATCTCACCTTCTCCGCACTCACAGCTACACTTCACCGATTACACCTTCAAGTGAACGAGAATGCGTGGAATCTGCCCTCTACATAGCATCCCTGAGAACACATGATGTTTATCGTTGCAACGGTTTTTCGGCAGCGGATAACGAATGATCTCGTAGAACTGTGATGGTGATGAAGTTTGAAAGTTTTTGCGGAAGCGAAAACGAGCCGATTGAAAGTGGTCGTGATGAAAGTGATAAAAAGGTCTTTCTGCGTAATGCGTGGTCTCAATGCGAAACCGTATGCAACACATTACGGCGGAATAGTTGGGGTTTCTGTTCGCAATGGGAATGAATGTTAATGTGAAGAAAAAAAGGAAAATATTTGCACAAATTAGCCCTTCTGTACAATATTCGCTAAAAATGATCAAGTACGCACAATTTTCACATCTCTAATTTTATAGAATTTGTCGATTCTGCGACTACTTAGTAAGATAAAGCTTCGAAGAAAATTCTTGTCTGATTATGCATTTTATGGGGTTTGCGACGTTTTGTTTCAATTTACAAAAATTTCGGAGCAATTATCATAATTATCGTTGACTTCAGTGTAGAATCGTTTGAAGTTTATGAACGCCTAGCCAGCCCACTCAGTGACTTGCGACCGACGAATCAAGTCAGTGTTTTTACCGTCACAGAAAAATCTGCTGCCAATTTATCGACTCCGGAGGCTCGAAAAGTTTATTGTAATATTAGTTTCAAAACCTATATAAAGTCGTAGAGATAACTGGTTATAACAGCAGTTAAACATGTGAATTCTGTTTTTCTCCCAACTTCTAATTTTCCTCCAGATAGATTATGAACTTAGAGAATTTTTGTTCATTTCTTCGCAGAAATGTGATTTATTGGACCTACAACGACTTCGATTTCCTGCTTTTTATTTTACCGCAATTTCCATCAACTTACAAAGTTTATTTCTGCACTGCCACAGATCTTGATTCTCAACTTAGAAAATGTTTATCACTTGCAAGTTTCATTTGATTGCTTTTTTCGTGTTTTTTTTTTTGAAGGGTTTCCACCTATCAAAGACATTCTAGCCCTAAAGCATTCAACTGCCATGCAAGTGATGAGGAGAAGCATTTGTGGGGGAACATACATATTCATATCTTGGATGGATGCTTCGTAGTTTTTTTTCCTGATGGATGGGGGAATTCTGACGTCAGAATTTTGAGTGGAGTGAGAAGAAATACTCGCCACATTCCTTGAGATATTCTTTCAAACTCAATCGGTGATATTAGCTAGATGAATTCATACGTTTGGCGGAAATACTCTTGTCCTCCTTGCGGCTATAATTAATAAGAATAATATCCGATATTATGTCTAGACGAGTTTTAGAGAGATCGATAGATAGTACATTCAGTAGCGATTGATGCAGTCGAGCAAGATGTTAACATTAGTGTAGTTCATTACTAATAGTACTGTAACTGGGTAAAAAAAAAGAAAGCTATTGGTATTAAGTGTGCGCTATTTTCATCGATAGAGTACTGGAAATCGATAGATTAGTATGAAGAAAAGCAGTTTCACGCGAGTTCACGTGGAATTTTCTGCGGTTCCCCTTACTTGTTTTTTTTTCCGCGCCGTCACCTGTTCATAACTGCTAGATCATAACTTTGATCTACTCAGGTTTGAATTTGTTTCCAATATTTTCCGCATAAAAATGAAAGGTGGTGGGTGTTCTTAAACTCCACAAAAATCTCTCAAAAAGGTGAATAAAAAAGTGTTTGGATTAAGCGTTCGCAGTGTCAAGGAAACGGATGCTTTGTCGGATGAGAACACTTACGAACGATATAATCCAGAAAAATATGGGTCAAGTCGAGCTCGTATGCCGGCTGAGAAACATTTCCTCAACTTGGAGTCTTCTATCCTGACTGATCCTGTTTCAGGATATCGCCTACGAAGGTGTGGATGAAGGTTGCTTACTGGGCATCGACAGTATTCTGGCGGCCATCGATGTCGCCCCGTGTCCCGCCCCCGTCACCACTGCCGCAGTTACTACCGCTGTTCCCGGTGATGTGGCCCCGACGTGACTCTGGTTCATCAATCTCTTATGATCTACTGAATTCCATTATGTTACCCAAGTTGTACTAACAATAGCAACAAAGTCCGGTAATGCGAAATATGTCGAGGTTGTCTTTCGATTCTGGTCTCATTAAGTCTCTTACGTAGCCGTTTCACTATGGAATTGACACCTCACTGATGCGTTAGAGGTTGTAAATTTGTAAAAAAAAATCTACTGATACTATCAGATTCTAGTCGATTGCATTCAATAACAATTATGATCGAGTACTAGATCTACATTTGTGTTCACTTGATCGACGTTGTTTTGCTCGTTGAAGCCACACCCTAATTGTGCTCTATTGCCAGAAATGCGATACTCTCTACCTGATAAATATTTCGGAATTTTCTTTCTTTTGAGTTGTAGAGTTTTCAATCCAAACGATAGGATCCAGGAATAACGGCGATACTGCGCCAAAAAGAGCGCACATCTAGTTCCGCATCGCAAAGCCTGTCAAACGAATTATGACGTAAGCACCGGGTGACTAACAGTCCCCAAATGAACAAGTCCGTGCCCTAATTGGACAACAAGTTAGTAAGCTGTGATCGCGTAAGAAGGTCGAGGATAAAAGGATAAAGTTTCTGGCGTTAATCAATCCGCTTGGGATGCGCCCCAACGTTCACTTCAATCCAGGATCGTGTGATTGCGGTGGCTAGCCGATGAGTCAAGCCAGTGATTTCATCCTCCCAGACAAGTCTGGTACAAATCTATCGACCCCGGAGAGATGAGGGCTTGGTGAGCACCAGCGCGGATTCGAACCTCCGATCGATCGTACAGGAAGCGGAATCTCTAACCGCTAGCCTCTAAGTTGAAGATATCGCCGGTAATTTGAGGATGTATAGGTATCAACAGTGACCGTCCCTTCGAGTCACATGCTACAAAAATGCTCCCAGCTATCCTGCGTTCTGTTCTCTATAAGACGAATGGTAACGTGGATTGCCCTCAGTGACGGAATCATTTCGCAGAAAAAGGCTACGCATCTTTCCGGAAAGATTTGGCACGTCCACAGTTTTTTTCGGGGCGGTTGAATTGGGTCGAGGCTATGAAAGCTTCCTTCGTATGGGTCTTTTTTCTGCGGAGGAAGTTGGCTTGTAATCCAGAAACTACTAGTTTATATTTGTAAAAAAGGAAGTGGTTTGAACTCGTCGTTGGCGATGAAAGAAAAGTTTCCCGAAAATTGTGGAAGCCCTCTACAATGATAAAACTGCATTAAGAGCTACTTTTCCCAGAAAATGCGATATTAGCATGGTTGAGAGACGTAGCTGAAAACAAGTTTATCCGCTTTCCTAAGCGATGAGATCGCCGAACATGACATTGAGGAATTGAAATTTCTGATCTTTGGCAGTATTGAACTAGATATTCAATTCCCTTTGATTTTGTTCTCTAAGTTCATTGGCTGAAGAACGCAGAACTTTGGAGCGAATCCTGAGACCTTCCTTTTATAGGAACCTATATTGAGCTGCCTTAAGTTGTAGCAGTGATAAGTCAAGAGCATTCGTATCTACCGATCAGATCAACCAGTATAAACTACGTATGATTTGCATGGGTTGTTTCTGGGAAATTTACCTCAGCAGAAAAATTTTTCGGACAAAATCTTTTAAACCCAACAGGTTTTGCCTATAAAAAAGATCACGACATTAGGTTAGAGCTGGAGTGGATGACGACAGAAAGAGGAGGAACGAGTTTGCTTAAGGGCAATGTTTCCTGGAACCCGAATACTCCTTTCGTCGCAACAAATCCTCTATTGCAAGAAAATTCTTGGATGTTCAAGAACGAACAGCTTTTTGATAGTTTGAAAGAAGCAACACATAGGTGTGTTTGTGTATGTGTGTTCTTTTTGAAACCTCACGAACATTTTGAAGGCTTTTTTCTCTCGGGAAAACGTTTTAGAGAGTCAAAAAGCTAAAAAGAGGCATGCATCCACGCTCATTCCCAATAAATACTTGTCCAGGACTTAATTGTTATTTTCTCATTGAATATAAGGAACAAAACGATCTTCTTGGCGAGTCCTAATTGCCAGGATTTCCAGATGATAGCTTTTTTTTTGTTTTCGGCACGTCAGCAGTACAATTTTACCCTCTTTAGGAGAAGAGAAGAAAATTTTTCAGGTTGTCATATAATTTATTCATTTCAAAAGGAATATAATAAAAGAGCCTTTTGAAAATACGTCCTCGCCTCTAACGTGTTAAGGAAAAGAGAAGCTAACATTCAAAATCGGATCTGATTTCCTTTGCAGTTCGTACTGATTTAAACGGAAGAAAATGTTTCGCAGTTCTTGCTAATTTAAGCGCAAGTCTTCTGGATATCTAGGATTCTACAGATGAACAAGCTTTGTAAGCAACAACTGAAGGAAGTTCTCTACATATCACTACTTGTTTATTACGTAATTTCTCTCGTTTGTTCCTTCTAAGATCAACTCTTTCGTTGTGGCCAAAAACGAGAAATCTCGTTTTTGCCGGATATTGTGGAGTTTTTCGTGTGCAATTTCTCTTTGCGTCACGTTAGGCGAATGTCTTCCTTTTCTAAAAACTCGATTTTTCAATATGTAGCGCTATTACGTTCAGTTGTAAAAGCAAATGATGGAACTATGTCCAGTCCAGAGAATCCGTAAGACGTCATAAAACATTGGCTGCGAATGCGCACTCGACGCATTCCGGACTTCGCAAGATATTCTATACTTAAAATCATAGGAGTTCCGATTCCGTAGGGGAAGGTGGCCTAATTATATGGTATCCCGAAATCTCTTAGTTTTTGCTGAGATTCACGCACTCAAGAAAAAAATTCTGTTTGGTTATGTTGTCAGTTAGGGATTTGAGAATATTTGCGTATCTCCATTCTATACATTCTATATTTCACAGATCATTTTGTCATTTAGTGGTTTCTATCGTTTTCTCTTAAAATTCACAAATTCTTCAAAATCTGTACCACCTTCTACGGTTTTTTTTCGATTTCTGTTTTATCTTAAAAATCATTTAAGATAGGATTGTAAAAAAATTGGTCGGTACTGAGTGGTAAATTTTTTTTTGTACACAAACAACTCAAGTCCGGAAATAAATAGAAAAAATAGGAGTTTAGTAAAGCATTGGAAACCTTAGTTCATTATAAGTGCAAGTTTCTCTCTTTTTCCTGTACTAATCTCCGCCTATGGCGTGAACTAGCAAGAATCGTCGACTTCTTTCTGGAAAGAGGCTGGAGTGCCGCGCTTGGAAGCTTCCTAGTTCACTATGTTCGTCCCTTCTTACCCCGTCAATACGGTGCGATCACAGCGTAACGCATCTCACCGCCCGTAACACATCCCATACAACATCCCCATAGATCATCCTACTTTTTACGTTTCAGACACTAAAGAAATTTCGTCACTTGCACGCCATCTCGTCGTGGATAGACGCAACGCGGTGACAACGTCGGAATACGCGACCGGTTCCATCTGTCCGCAGCTTCGCATGGATGGTCACCATTTGCCGTTTTCCTGCGTTCACGCGCCGTTCTCAACTCGCTCACCCCCTCATTTCGATCCTCATCTGCTACGTAATCATCTGCACCATCCATTATCTACGAATTCAATCTCGAACCTTGGATTCTGATCGGACCGATGATCTAGGCGCAAGACCCGCTCGCTGTGGACAGACTTGTTCTAGTGGCGGGGCGACATTAACGGGCTGCGACCTAAGCTTGCGAGCAGATTTGCTGCTGCTGATCACTGCGTACGTAATCGTGCGACGCTTTGCACTACTGCCACGTTTTCGCATTCAAAATGTGATTTTCAACGCTACGCAGGAAATCGCGTCGATTTGCCGGTCGTGCTGCAAATGAAGACTTTGGTTTTTCTTTCATTGCTCAACTTCTTACACTTTCTTCCGACTCGGCGACAGTTGTTGGGTTCTGCTGTCGACTACTGGATTATCGTGGCCTTCGTAATCATTTCTTTTTCTCCTTCCTAAGTGCAACTATTTTACGGTGGCTACTTTCTTGGACATTGATATTTCTGGTGTCGCCGGAAACATTCACCGGATCAAGATTTCCTTTGCATTATCTTGGCTATCTATCTTATAACTACCCTTCCGTAGACCAACAGTCACGCAGTTCATTGAGAACATACAACTTGAAACTGGATGCGGCTCCACCTCCACGTATTACACCAATGATGAAGTGTGTCAAGCGTGGTTGTGGATGAGAGCGCATTTTCACCTTCCACTTTCCAAACTGCATGTCTTAGAGCTTTTCGCTTCAGTCTCTCTTTTTAAGGAATTTTCTGACTTTCCGACGGTACTTCTTTCAGCTTGTGGTCGACACCTAGTGCTCACTAATTTAAGACCAACAATAACTAGCAACCTTTAAAAAGACTTCAACTTACAGGCTCAAAATAGGCGTATAATGTCCGTTTGTCCTATCAGGATCTTGAGCGCCTCATCCATGAATCTTACACTCAGCCGATTTTCACGATTTGCTTCTTCCGCAGAAAATATTTGCCCCTGAAACGTCATCTGTTCCCTAATCCTCCTAATTCCCTTTGCAATACATTTTTCGTCCCCAACTAATGTTTCTGTTTTCTTACCGAAATACAATATATTGAAAATAATAATAACAAAATAATGTGCTGAAATTGGATTGGAGTTTTTAATAGTTTTCGAAGAAGGTTATGTCAAAAGAGAAAACCTTAGAAAAGAAATACAATTTTAGCATATTATCATTGTCATTGTTACTGTTTTCTTTTACTACATTACTTTACTATTCTACTATTCTCTTATAACTATTCTTTATTAACATTGTTTTTATTAATTTGTGTTTTTATTATAATATTGCCAAAAATGTGGTTCAGAACATTGCGGGACGCTTTTGAACTAACGTTGGCGGTTGTTTCGTAGATCTTACATTTTGCCTTCCTACAAATTGTCTTACTATCGGCGGGTGTCGGTAAGAGGTCCGTTGGGGTTGGGTCGATGGTTCGAAACCACCCTGGTGTCAACCAGGCCTTTCATCCCTTATGGGTCGATAAATTGGTACCAGACTTGTCTGGAAGGAAAAGAACACTGACTTGATCGTCGGCTGACCCTAGCAAATATGTATACGTATATAGCATGGTATATATCATATATATTTATAGTATACGTACATATGGGCATAGGCCAACACGTGTTTCAAAACCGCAACGACTACGAATAGCAAAAATGCGTTGGCCCCGAGCGCATTGATACACCAGGGACGTACAAACTGCCTCGGAAAAATTGGTCACGTAAAGAGGTTGAATTTTCTTTTCGACGGCTTCTCACCTCAGTGGCACTTATTGGATGTAGTAGCTTCATAAAAATCTTCATTTGTATGAATAGTATCCCTTTTGATGCTGCGTATCTATATTCAAAACTGTTTCGTTTGAAAAAAAAAGACCTCGCCAGGAGATCAGAGCAAGAAGATTGGAGGTTCTGATCAGTGGATGTGATCGCACTGCGGGTACTGGCGGTGTTATTTTTACTTATCCTTTGTGTTTGCTCTACGCGTACTCCCTGTCCGCTCTCACCTGTCCGTATCGAAGGGTCGCAGTCACCCAGTTCAGAACAAATGACACCTATAACTAGCTATAACTGTTTTCTCTAAGGGGCAATCTCTATTCGTCACATTTCGAAAATTCCGAAGTACGATTTTGTAAAACAGTATTTTTTAATGTTTTCATCAGGAAATTCCTTCCAAAATTGCAAAATTTGCCTTTTAAATGACCAGGTTATGGATTCCTTAAGGATTCTTTATTCTATTTACCAATTACCAAGTTTAAATTTTTAATTGTTATACTAATTCTTCATTCAACCGCAGTTGCGTTGCGGCAACACAATATTTGTGTAACCAGGAAAAAACTGTCGAAATCGTTCCAAATATGTTCAACTATGGATATTCATCGTGCTTCATCGCTTATGGTGAGGATAAAAAGATTATGGAGTATCGCTTCCAGTCGGAGCTCTTCCTGCAGATAGCCATTGTGCTCTTTTCGAGCATAATAGCTATCTGCGGGGAGAATTAGTCCCACAAAGAAAAAGGGTCCCACGAAAAGAACTGCGTGGTGCTTCCCGATAACGTACGATTAAAAACGTGCTTCCCGATTACGCCTCCTGCTCAATCCGTTCCTCGCCGCCCGAAACCTGTTTTTCCTCAGAGCCAATTAGCTGAAACCCCTGAAGTCGAATTTATTGTATCAAGAACTGGACCGTTATGGAGTTCTTTGCTCTGCTGATCGTCGACAGCCTCCCTGCACATAAGTTTTTCGCTGAACGCGTTCCGAATCTGCGAGGATGCGCCCCGCCCTCTCGTTGTGCAAACCCCGTTTCCTAACCTGATTCCACTTATGGCATCAAGCCGATGTTTCGAGTTCGCTCATAAAAGTGCTGTCATATTCCAAGCGCATTTCAATGGCTTCGTCTATGTAAGGCTTCGATGGGGCTGGATAGCAAATTGCGTGGTCCTGAAAGGATCTTTAGCTCATAGCAATTTATAGACAGGATTTTGCACATTTTGTTTCTAGTTATGCGCTCTCGCCGCTATTCCTCTCAATACTTCTCATTACTCAATTAGCTCTTCTTGAAAGTTACATACATTGTTGCAATACAAATATTGCAATGTAATAAATAAACAAATAAATAAATGTTAACTGTCAGAACTAAGTGGGTGTTTCTGGAAGAACAACTTCTTGCTAATTTTTTCGAGCTGATTAATTGTTTAGTGTTGATTTTTCCTTTTCAATTTTTTGTATCTTACGTTTATGCTCCTACTCTTCTTTCCCCTCAAATGTGAGCAGAACATGTGTGAATTTTTAAATGTGTGTTCAAGACCTAACCAAGTTAGAACTAACAACTGCACGAGACTGCAAAGGACGATGATTTATACTCCAGCCAAGTAACACATTCACAACCAAGCGACTTTTTTGAAACCAAATCCGCAGCGTGTGACAACTTGTTTTTTAGACAAAAAAAATGTTCAACGGCATCATCGAACATTTTTTGGACGTGTGGATTCGCATTTTCAAGCATAAATATCCTCTCCCTTTGTTTCTTCGATTAATACGAAATGTCTTGGTGCTGCCGTTCGAGTTATGAGTTGACAACGAAAAGAAAACAAATTTCTGCCTCTGGGGACGCAATACCTCCGCGAATTGCACGTGAAATTCGTGGAGAAATGCACCGAGACTGTCATGGTATTACTTCCTTTTGTTGCCATCATTAATGTCATTAATGAAACAGACGTGTCACCGTGCACGGGTGCAATCGCTTAGGATGAGACCAGTCCATTGGTGCGAGAAATCAACCGTTCTCTGACGGTTCCAGGGTCTGCTTCACTGATTGCGCTTGTATTCCTTTAATGTTCAACCCATTTCTCTCGAAATCGAATGCTCCCATCCCCAAGTTGTGACCACCTCTCCCTAAACCTCTAGGCCTTAAATATTCTCCTACTATCTAAGGCCTAAGGCTCAGAGCCACTAACTCGTACCATCCTCTATAGAAGCAGATTTTAATGTGAAGTGAAACGGTGATTTCTTCTTCATTTCTATTATTATAGATTTTGTATTCAATTACGGTACTTGCTGGGAATCTCGAAAGATCTGATCATTTCTAATATTTGAATGGTTAGATCCAAGATTTCTAATATCTTGCTGCTATTCGACTGGACACTCCGTAGTAACGCTTTCCCCTATTCACCCTCTGGCTTGACTTACTTTTCCGTTTTTCATTATTTTCCTAATTTCTCAGCATTCTCCAAATGTGAGTCTGACTGAGTTTTTTCATTCTGCGAGAAATTCAAACATTGGTTTTCTTGTAAGACTTTCTCAGTCGTTGATTAGACAGGGCGGATTTTATTTCTCGAATGAAACTCTGTATTTTATAGGAGTATTTTGCTGTTGTGAGTTATAATTCCAAGGAGAAAGCCTACCATAGCTGATCCTGACAAGATTATAAACAAAAGCATTCCAATTTTTTTAAATTTTATTTGTTCCTAATGCACCGAATGCCAGAACAATTTGCTAAGTGGCTAGAAATGCTGTTTTCCCTTGCATTATGTTTACCTCATCGGAACTTGGTTACATCGTGTTTGTTATTGATTACCTACCCTAGAAAATGCTTCTAACGAGTATCTACTCTAGATGAAGTCCAGTAACTTCCGAATTTTTTCTTATACTTATGTTGAAATGCCTTATAGATTGTAGTTGAAGTGCAGCTGTTGACCTTTCCGCCTTCCACAAAGTTTCGCACAGCGATATTGGTTGGATCAAATGTATCGAAAAACTCGCACTCGTTCGTTCTAGGTTTATCTCAAGTGACGGTCAAGGTTCTCTGCGAGATCATCCTTATTTTCTTCTTCAAGGCTGTGGCCTCATTAATTTTCCCCAGTTACAGGCAAAATTGATATGCATTCGATGATCAGCACACACATGCTGAAGGATCCATTCTGTTCTCTTTTCTGTTTTCTCTGTCTTTTCTTTTCCGAAAATTCTCGACTGATTTTTAGCTTAAAATTAACTAAGGTCGACTCGAAATTTTTTCTTTGTTATACGACAAAGATCGAAGCGCACAACGCAGCCATCGGCCAAATTTGTCATTATCTATAGTTTTCCTTGACCAAGTCACAATGTAGGAATAATCGCCTTTGTTTAAACTGCAAATATCTTTTATTTTCAAAAATTATTATTTAAAATTAAAATTATTTAAAATTTAAATTATTTTCAAAACAGAATCAATAGACAGGGGCTAAATATTGTTGTTTGTTTGGTTGTTACGGTTGTTTTTTTAGCACGTTAAAGTTTGTTTTTTTTTTTGAAAAAAAGAGGACATCCTTTTAAGTCATGAAGCAACGAGAGGTAGAACCTATAATTAGGAAACCAAAAAATATAAATACGAAGAAAAGCTGTACAGAATCCAAACTTATACCACAGTCGATAGATTGTGACTAGGATTGGACGTCTGGCCATTATCTGTGTTGAATTTCCCACCCAATTTCTTTTTGGATTTTTTCGGTAAAACTTCCGCTTCAGCAAAATTTTCTTTTGCATTTCACTTTTCACTGTTTTTATACGATTAGCGGACTCCCTATGTCATACTCTGTCGTATCATACCTCATACCTATGTACTGTCATACCTCTGTCATGGCGATCTTCCTTAGAAAAAAGTGTCCTTGATCCCTCAACACATTTTCATTTCAAAAACGATCCCCGTTACTCCTTCATTCGCCTACCAGCGTCTGGTCACATTAACGTCAACCTCTGTTGTTCCTTCCGTTCCCATGATCCCAATTCCATCACTTTCTCATTCAGTCTGACATAATGCTTTCAAATTCTTGACAACACTTTTCTTTCATGTCTCGTTTTCTTCGCCCGATAATCTCATCGGACGTGAATCACAGCTCTTTTCTACGGACGCGTCTCCCGGCGACGACCCATTTTAAACGTGCTGGTCCGGCTGATCCAGAATATTCCTCGCTTGTCCACTTTCTTCTTCGTACATGTTGAACGGTCATAAAGCTAGTATCTGATCTCAATTTAAGTCTACTTGTTAAGGCCTTAACGAATAGATAATGTTTCAGGAAATGTCCATGGGAACACCAATGAATGGATCAGAGAAGAAAAAGAACAGATGTCTTGGCGGATCGATGAATTTAAATGTCAGATCTGTTTGCTACGGTGAAAAATCTGATGTTTTATCGATTTTCCTGGTCGAGGAACGAGCATTTTTGATCAGGCTCTACTTTATTGGTTTTTGCGTGGTGTTTTAATATGTCTAGTAACTGAGAAAAAACTAGAATATTCTAATAAAATACTCATGCTTGCTGGTAAGAAGCTTCTCGAAGGAACTCGAGTCCAAAAAATTGCACGTTCGTTCTTTTTTCAATCAGCTCAAACTCTAGAAAAACTCTAGAAAACCAGTGAAGAAGTGCTTTGGACGAATCAACTGTTGCACTCGATAAAATTCTTATGAAAACCAGCTTCTTGGGTGTGCAATTCAGTTGTTTTTTAGCAGCAGCACTAACAGTGCAATTAGTTCGGATGAACAGCAAGTTTTTGGAAAACCGTGGCACAAGCGCATACAAAGTCCTGCTGTTTCTGCAATTACACACCATTTCTTGTTAAGGCGGGTGTAGCACAGTCGGTAACAGGTTCCACTTCCTGCAAGATCGATCGGAGGTTCGAATCCGCCGTAGTGCTCACCAAGCCTTTCATCCCCCTGGGGTCGATAAATTGGTACCAGACTTGTCTGGGAGGATAAAAACACTGACTTGACACATCGGCTAGCCCCGCAGGTGTAGGCCAGTTGCACGGTCGTGAACCTCAAACGATTCTGAATTGGAGTGAACGTGGGGGCGCATTCCAAGCGGATCGATCAACTCCAGAAACTTCATCCCTTATCCTTTATCGTTTTGGAGAGATTTTAAACATGCTCAGTCCATTGTGGGTACTTGTCTCATTTCTTCTTCAAGTTCTTTCATGTTTTTAATCAAATTCTTTGCATTCGATGCTTCGAACATTCTTGATTTTTTTTCCTGTTTCTTCTTTTGGATTTTTGAGGCAGTTTATTATAGAAAAGTATCGAATGTTCTCACTTTTCTTTGTTTCTTTTAGTGTTTTTGATTCTAATATTTCGCTTGCTTTTTCACACAAATGTTGCTAAAGTGCCGTCCGGAAATCCTAGCTAACTTTAGAGTACCTAAAACTATGGATTGGGCAAGTCATGCTGCGGCGAGCTCATTTAATGGGCTGGGGTTGTCGGAGTTCGATGCTGTCCTCGAGAGTTTTCCAGAACTCCTATTTCATGTGTTTTTCCTTGTTTTTGCTGGGTTTTTTTTCAAGAAGCGTCAAGGACAATCCAAAGAAAGACCAATTGTCAGACTTATTCTGCTTTTTCTCACAAATCCTCTAACTTGGTCATCTGAAGTACAATCCAATTGATACTACACATAACAAATTCCTGGAGTAAACCTCAGTTGGACAATTAAGTGACCTGTTTGAAGTGGCTGATCTGTCGTTGACCTAAGAATTCTCATAGGTTACAAAATTATTGGATTCAGAAACAAAAATTCAAAAACAGCAGAAATTGCCGTGGTTCTCTTTTGGTAAACTATTCTTTATCCTAAAAAAGTACTTTGTAAGTTATATGAAGTAATAAAACAATACGGTAACACATTGAGTATGATTTGATTGAGCAAATCTTCTGTTACTATTTGCTCCTGAGGAGCCTCTTTTCAAGAAACGACCTAAAGAAACTCCTAGAGACCACAGCTATCATTTTTTAGGCTGGGATGCGCATCGTCGTTTCCATCGGGACTTTGGTGATCCTAGCTCTGGTCGCTGCACTGTATATGAAGTTCAAGAAAGCGCTGTTCATACTGCTCATACCGACCGCAGTTACGGTGATGACAGTGGTGGCGATTCTTACGAGAAGACATCGTTTTGTTTGGCCGATCATCGCCACATCGGTAAGTTCTCGCGTGTTTTATGCAAGACATTCTTGGGGGATTTCATTGATTTACAGATGTTTTACTTGCTCCCGAGATTAATGTGCATGAGGTGCTAAGACCGATAGTTGTGAAGTGGGGTATAATTTCTAAAGACATATGCCTTTCACTTGAACACAATTTGAGTATATTTGAAGACAATGAACATCACTCGATTATCTTTCCGTTTGATTTTTTCTCATTCTTTTGGAAATTTGTGAGTCATTTCTTTCAAACAATGCTAACGTCGCTGATAATGCACAGATTCATGCGTCACATTTGCCAGGCAATTCATATTCACTTAAGACATCAGTCTGGCTTCTACACGGACATTTGACTTGAAATCAGCTGTGTGTTGTCTCCGTTGTTCTGTGGAGCTCTTAACATTTCTCTCTGACAAACTTTCCATTCTATCCAAACAAATGTGAACTATTTTGCAGATGATGTGCGCCGGATAGAGGCTAAATACCATCAATATCATGTGTTATTCGTAGTGTATCTGGCAGATGAAATGAGACTTTTAAAATGAGATTTAGCCGCCTGAACCTTACGCCGGGCACATTTTCCGAGATTTGATCGAATTGAAGACATTTTTTGGGCCAGTGTTGAACAATAGTTCTAAAAACAAAGTGTTTATGTCATCACATTTTTCAGTACGTTTTCTCCATTGCTGCAGAGAAAGCATCTCGTGTCGGTTTCCACTAAGGTTCTTTTTATTATAAATGTAGTGATTGAAAATGATAAGAATCACTTCTGACCACTTTGAACTTTTTTTCCTCATTCACGGATCGTTAGAGATGGAACGACCCTCAAAAACGGTAGCTTAGCCTCAGCACCCTACAGGACTTCCCTTGGATTGCGACGGTTCGCTGTTCATTGTAGACACAGAAATGTAGTCAATAATGTGTATGCGTGAGCAGTTTGATTATTAGCGTGACTGTTCAGTTCTTTCGCCTTTTTCGCGTGTATGAGTTTCTATTTTTTAGTGCGAAGTGTTAGTGAAAATTCTGCATTTCATTTTTTAAAATATTACTCTGCAAACCTGCCTCAGCTTTGCAACTTCTGCAACTTTTCAACAGTCACCTTCTAGCCCATAACTCTCACCTCTAGACCGGAACGTATTGTACAGATTAATATCAAGTTCATCCTGTAGACACAGCTCCAAAACTCCGAGAAAAGCTATTTACACTGAATAAAAAACGCGTTCAACTCTTTAGTACCTTCCATCTTACTGATGACATGAACTATCCTCTCCACAGAATTTTCGAGGGCTTATCTAGGAAAAAATTCCGGCAAATACTGAACTATGAGATTTTTCTCAAAAATGACTCCCTACTCTGAAGTTGAACGTTTTCAGATGTTCCACGTGATTCTTGCATGTTATGCACTGCTGATCTTCTCCTTCTACTTCTTCTTCAAACCGTTTTACATCATCATGGTGCTTAACTGGGCATTCGACAGTAAGATCTTGTATACATTATATTTTATATTTTACTTTGTCAGTTTTCGTGCTTTTTCACACCACTTTCTACAACCGATTAACATTTTAAACGTATTGAATTTTAGCTGCAAAAAAAAAACTGGGCAAAAGAATCCACTGTAAAATCCAATTTATCTTAGATACCTTAATCTTGGAAAAATATGGCTAGCAGTCTTGTTAGAGTGCCGAGTTCGTAGTGATGATTTTCACTTTATGCACTTCTCTCAGCCAGCACATGCGCTGTAAAATAGAGATGACGGCGATGTTCCCAATTTTGAGCGATTCTCCGTTTCTCGTTCTTCCTTCTTTCGCACACAAATGACTGTTCACGGGTTTCTTCTCCTATTATCCGAAAAAGAATTCGTGTAGCACATGTAGAATCCTATTGTCTGCTTAGAACTCGTTTGACAAAACCAGATCCGTTGCGTTTCAATGGGTCCGACATCATGTCCTCACAACAGTGTTTCTTGCACGCTGCAGCCCTCCAGACTCATTCATTCGATCGCTGACCAGGGTTTTCTGGTTCCGAAAAAGTGTGAACGAAACCAGAGTTTTGCTCCAGGAACTACACCATGAGACGATGGTGGTGCTGTAGATCATCGGATTCGAAGTATTGGAAATAGCAATTCTTTATTTCTGCGGGTTATTGCGACAGCACTGTGACCAGCACCCTCACCCTAATTCTTAGCCCTATATCCTTTCATAGTTTCCAAAAATCTGTCTGGTTTGTACGTACCCTAGTTATTCATGAGAATTAGCATAGAAATATTCAATTCTGAATAAAAAGAAAGTGAATCCATAGAGACAACGAGTGAAATCACTCATTACGTTTAGAATTCCCTACAGGGACTTGCATGTGCTCCATAGTTCAGCAGATGAATTCTGAAAGAAAGGTTCAAAAGTGAAAATATAGAACAAAATCGCATTGAAAACATGATAAATAAATGCAAATAAATCAAAGTAAAAATTAATCTTGAGAAATGCATAGAAGCCCCTTCTATTTCTGCCTTACAAGGTCGGTTGACATCAACGGTTATTAAGTAGTATAAACGTATGAAATATTCACCAATTTGGACCGAGTCTGATTCAGTCGTGGTAATAAGTTCGGTTGTGACTGCACCACCGATGGTTCGAAACCGCGCTAGTGCAAACCAAGCCCTTCATCCCACGAGGTTGTTGAATAAGTAGCAGTATTGTCTGCAAGGATAAAAACACTGACCTGAAACATCGTCTCGCCCGCAGGTCATTCATTCCGAAGGCGCGCACGCGGCAGAATCTCACTTCTCTCCTCCTTTCCCGTCTGAGTGAACACTCTGAGTTTTCGAATACTCTGAATATCTGCCTTTCAAAATTAATCGAACTACACACACTGGAGTCCTTTAAGAAGATTTGTCTTCAGAAAAAGTTGCATGAGAATATGTTTTGTACAGGAAGCACAGCATTTGCAGTATTCAGAGTGAACTGTTTGCAACTGGCGCATTTTTGTGGTACTAGATAAAGAGAGAGTCCTAAGTATCCACGACTTCAAGACAAAAGGACAGTGATAAGAAATCCACCCAGAAGTATAATTATTTACTCCATTCTGCATTAATGTTCAGTCACATGAATGAGGGAACTGACTGAATTTGTACTTAAAAACTGTGGAGTGATAGGAATCACGACCTCACTACCTCTTCACCTGCAGATTTTAACCGACGGCCATATGTTTGACGTAGATTGACCTTAGTATAATGTAATATGCTCTTTTTTCAACACAGGACTCAATTGTGCAGTTATGTATATTACCGTAGGCTTAGGAGCCGGCGCTTTTCCCTGCAACAAACTCTCAGTTCGCAGATCACAGCCGCTAGCTACACCGCTCCTCTTCGAGCGCAGCCGCAGCGCAACAATTGCAGGAAGATTCAGATCGTCTCGTGGCATGTTTTTGAGTCCAATGGATCTTAGACTTACTGCCTCTGGGCCAAGTGTCATTCTTTTCGTGTAATGACGCTTCATCTTCATTCTATCTTCCTTATTACATGTACAGCCAAATTTGTGGTTATGTCGTGGCAGTCGTGAGATCAAAGCAGCGCAGCAGAGCACGGCAAGGGCAGAGACGCAGAGCAGAACAAGGTCCTAGCCATCAGAAGGTGTGCCGGGTCTTCGGTTCTGCACATGCGCTTTCACGTCAGCTCACTCCTGCGAGGGCGGCATGTTGGGCCCACGATGCCCCTTACCGATCCCACACTTCCAGTTTGACATCCACTTTCAGCACCCGCACACATATGTATTTTCCCTTTACATTTCGCTTTTCGAAAGTGCATCTAACAAAGTTTCCATTTTCTGCTTCGTTTTAGAGAGAACTAAAGCAGAAAATTATTTGGTCATAACTTTGTTAGGGTCAGCGCTTGTTGATGCGCACGTATGCCTTGTTGCTATGAATGGTTTCTAATAACGTTTTCTTCTCATACATAATTCCTACGTGAGAGTAAAATTTCGACGGCGTGGTAACGCTCTAGAAAGTTCCTCAGGGAAATTCTCTTTCCTTCGATTCTTGCCAATAACCTTTTTAACGGGCAACATTCGTGAATTTCTTCGCTCTTTTGACGGAATTTCCCTTAGTGTAAATTGTTAAAAGTCGCGTAGAAGTGAGAAAATTTTTATCTTTTAGTTCAAAACGCAGTTTTGGTGAGCTTTGCTGTGAAAGATAATTGAAAAAAATCGTCGATATGTCCTTTCAGAGGCGGCGCTTCCAGAGATTCTGCTCAGCGCCTTTTTATTGGGCTTATTTTTCTTTATTCCTTAGCCAGAGAAGTGACTAACTAATTGCGTATTCATCACTTCGTCCACAAATGTTCCAACCGCAACCAGAGAAATTCGAAAAGTCCCCAACTGGTTACCAAATTTGTGCCGCTTCGTATATCTCATCTTAAAGAGATCACCCCTCGAATCTGGGGTAGTACGGATTTCAGGTGGGGTATTCGTATACGGGATCGTAGATTATGGAGAGGGGGTGATTCCGTCCATTTCTTCCTAAATACCTTTCTAATATCTTCCTAAATAATATAATAAAAAAAACGGCTCGGAAGATGCGGGCGTGTACAAGGCTGGCGAGCTCCAATCGAACTCGTTGTAGAAAATAGCGCGCCGGAACGCTCAAAACCGTATCTTCCGGGATGTTTTTTTACGGCAATTAGGAAGAAATGAACGGAATCACCCTTCTCTCCATAATCTACGATCGTATACGAATACTCCACCTGAAATCCGTACCACCTCAGATTCGTGGGGTGATGCCTTTAAAGAAGCACTGAACTTCGAAGAAGAAAAGAATCGCTTATTCCATTCCGAACCGGTCGTAAAAACAGAAAGCAAAGAAACGAAAAGAGATATTTAAATAATCCAGCCTAAAATTTTACTTGAAGGTCTTTATGAATTTTGAGATACCACTGATGTGTGTGTGTGTGTGATCGCGTCTCATTCTCGTGCTCGCCCCCAAATTATGGGACTGTGTGCATTTTTGGCTCCAAGTGAGGTCATTGTAAGATAATGTCACGCAATCGACGGCGATAGACATATGAAACAATGGATCGCCATCTCATGTCGATGTCGAACGCGCTCGATACATTACGGTGAAAAAAGCGAGTCACAATGACCGCTAATCAATCCGTGAAACGAGATTCTCTGGATATTCTTCGTACTTTTGATTCCTAGAACTGTGACAATCACGTTCGCTGGCACAATTTTGCTTCCACCTCTCACTCCGATGTCCTTACTCCTTATGTCCGGCGCGGATGTAAGTTGCTCTGATTTAGTCCTCTTTTGGTTGAACGAATTTTTGTGAAGAATCGCTCACTTTTCTCACTGAGATCCCATATATGACGAAAATCCTGCAGAATTTGGATCGATATCGATAAAATAAAGGAGTACGCAGCCACTGAAATGTCAAGATGTCTATAGATGGAGAAGATCTCACTCATCCCTCGGTACTTTCTTCGAGTGTTTGTACTAAAGCTAACGAAACCCAAAAACTAGATTTCATATTTTTGAAAAAGAAACGTTTTTAATTCGAAACTTTTGGTATGCTTACCAGAAACGAGTTATATCTCGATTCTTTTATATTTTACTTGTTTATCTTGCTATTACTTCTATACTTGTATTACTTCTTTTCTTCTGCTTCCGAACGCTAATCCTAGTAAATCCCACGAAAACACCAATTCTTGTGAAGCCTTGACCAACTCTGCGGAAGTAATTTTCAAAGGAGGAATTATACAAGAATTTTTAATAGATTAATGCTTAGGCCCTAGGGTTTTGAGAGACGAAATAAAACGTGTGAGATATTCTTGAGGACTATTTCTCAAATCTCGCGAGATCAAATGCTACTTAATTTTAGTATAAGTAAAAGTTTTTATAACTATGTGGTTGGCAGGTTGGCGCAGAAAAAGATTTGGTTTCCACGGGAAAACACACAAAATCAATCTCGCCCTCACATTAGGCGGCTCCACAGTTTTTTCCACTTGCATCTTCTCTCCTTAATCAACAGTAGTGCGGTTTTGGTCACCTGCGAAGAGTGTGGGTCATTTGCTGAGCGACACCAGGTGGTAATACCTAGGTGGGCTTCTCGGCTTTTTGGCTAAGAACAAAGTTTAGTTTCTGTTCTTATCGAATTAGCTTCGATAGAGATTCGAATGAGTCTCGTTGAGGTCATTCGATTTTTAGGACCGGACGAGGTCGTGGACTTGCTCATTTCTCGTCGCGGGTTGCGCAGCGATCGCCCCACCTCCTATGGGAGGAACAAGCTAACATTGCAATACTATGCGTTGAATTGATCTTTGATGTACAAAAGGTTACTTATCGATTTTATACACTGCCATCCTCGGAGTCTGAAGTGAGTGGTTCGGCCTGCAACCTAACCGATCAGATCAGACAGAACTCGAGGCCTGTTCGGTCATAAACTTAGAAACCTAAACAAAGTGCCTGCCTTAGATTAGTGCAGCTTCAGTGGTGATCAGTGACTGTTCAAAAGAGCGATCGAATTGCATGTTTCATCTACTAGGCTAGCGACCAATTTCTGATGCCCTTTAGAAACTTCACTCTAGGAATTCACTTCGTTGACTTGTTAGCTCAACACTGTAGATTACTAATCTGTCCTAACTATCCATATTCTATTCTAACGCTCACCTTTGATGGCCGCTCAAGGGGCACCCGAGTCACATAAGACGTGTGTGGCGCAGTCGTTTGGAGGTCGCCGTTGTAGCCGTGCCGTCGATGGTTCGAAACCGCCCCAGTGCAAATTAAGCCTTCCATCCCTCCCGGTTTGATAAATTGCTGCTACTTCTGTCTGAGAAGATAAAAACACTGACTTGATCCTCGGCTGACCTCGCAAATCATAGTGCAGGCCAACACGCGTTCCGAAACCTTAACGATTACGGATTGCAGTAAAACGCGTTGACGCATCCCAAGTGGATTGATGCGCCAGTGGATTTATCTTCTTATTCTTTGGAAGATTCTTCTACATGGTTCTTTTATCAATACTGAAAAGTACTGCGAGAAGCTGGACCGGGCAGCTGCAAAGTTCAGGGAGATACTGCAGAAAGTCTTCTTCTTGCATAGCAATGCGCACCCGCTTGTCGCGAAGTTGGCTCGGATCAACCTGCGCAGTCTGGACTACCCTTCCTCGTCCGTCGTGCAATTCGCACAGTTCTGTCGGACTGCCGCCTGCTCCGATCTCTGACTCATCGCCTGGAAGGACGCCTTTCGTTGATGAGGATGAGCCCAAACCCGCCCCTCAGTCATTCTTCGGTCCTTCCTTGTGGATGTCCCCGGACTTCTACAAGGAGGAAATTTACAAAGTGCTTTGGTGTCGCCGATAAAGATGGAGCATACGTCACCGGTTGACAACTAAATGTGAGATTAAACAGTTTGCACGTGATATGTTGCAAAATGTAACAGAAATCAGTTGCCATCAAATTGGAACACCATCCAAGATGTGGCGCGTACCTTAGAGGAAATCTTCCTTGCTTTTATGTTGGAGTAATTTGAGGACACTTGGCGTGTATTCAAAGAACATCAAGGGTCATTTGCACACTTCACAACGATGCAGAACGAGCTCTTCCCGCAAACGGGTTAATTCACCTGTGGTTAGAGTGGAATGCTGAAACATTATTCTGTTTTCTCTCGGCCACGCTATGACTTCACTTGTTCATAACATTGGTGTTTTCTGTTTCCATACATTAATGTCGTAATATCACTTTATTATTATTTTACTGTTGTTTCATATCACTGTGCGTTTTTATTGTTATATCATTTTATTATTATATTTTTTATAATACCATCTTAAAAGAAAGGAAAAAACCAGAGAACTCTAACTTACCATAGTTCTCTGTTTGTTATTGTTATAACTATTATAACTTGTTTTCAGTTCTGAAAACATTATCATTTCTGGAACTACGACTGAATTATTTTCCGGCGCTGCCCAAGCGTCTGTGTCGTCCTTCATCATTTCAATAGTAAATGTCTTCATATCGTGAAGACTACTATTGTTGTGGCTTGCCCGTATTTTCAATTTGAAAAAAGCCGTATGCACCCATGTAAAGGTGTTCAAGCAAAAAAGAAATTTAAAAATGGATGAAAAGTTATTGGAAATTAATAAATTTGAAGAGAGGATCGCCAGCAGGTATGGTGGTATATTTCCATCGTCTCCAGTTTTGTTGTCGATGATCGCTCAATCGCTGACGCTGGTCACAGATAGAATCGATTTGTTCATTTTTTATACGCCACTCATTCCTTCCATTCCACCATAGTCGGGTTGAAACGACATGGAACTCAGTGCGGGTGCGCTCGAGGAAGCGCGGTAAACGCAGCGGTTGGGATCGAGATGAGAACACAGGAAACCACACAGGTGATGGTGCTAGCAGAGGTCCCTCCTGAACCCTAACCGCTATGCTCCACCGAGGCCCTTCGAGCAGACCACTTGGCACCGCATCGAGCTTCATGCACTTCCGAAACGAATATCCCACCGGAAGAATTTGAAATTGTAACGATGTAAGGTGCTCCAGGTGAAATTAAGAGAAGAAAAAGCAAACTGAAATAGGTAGACAGAAAAATAGGAATATGAACAAAGTCCGAAGGAATATCGAAAATATGCAAAACCTATCTGGATTTCATCCAATACCCGACGGACTTTTCGAAAGTGCACATTTTACGCGGTGAATTGGGTCTTTGTTCGCTAAGCAGCAGCAGTTCTAAGCAGGTGCGGTTCATGCGGATATTCCCTAAAATTTGCTCGAAACTTGGAGTTCCACTGGATATTTCCGTTTTTTGAAGTGCTGTCCATAAAAGGAAACAAGCAAGCATATCCATCTGTCGCAAGCAATTTGCTCCATTCTACGCTTTGTGCCAATGATCGGGTCAAAACGCTGTGACTTTGGGCAGAATTGCGTAAACAGCACCGCTTTAGTGGCGCCATAGGTCCCATGCTCACCTCTGTAGTCCAAATGGGGCTAACGAGATCGCAGCACAGCCGCGTAATCGGCTGCACCACATACCACATCGCTTTGATCCCACTTTACATTCATCAACAGTTGTTGGTAGTTTAGAAGAATTAAGATCATTTTCGTGGGAAATTTCAATTTCCTCTTAAGCGTTTCTATAGAAATTAACTTTTCACTTTAATCCCGAACACTGCACTGTTTACCTTCGTTTACCGCATCCGTTTCCAGTTCGGTCGCAAACTGTTTCTGTTTGTTCTCTGCGCCAAAACCAAACCACCTTAACGTCATTGTAGCATCAGGAGAATATTATATTCTTCACAATACAATGAAGTCATATATGTTTTTGAAAATTTCCAAAACACCAAAGGACTATAAACGACGAATGTTGATAATGAATATGTATGTATGTGAAGTACATTAGCCAAAATGTTTTAGGCGCACGGATTTAAACGTGTGTGATTTGGTCTTTCAGGTTATTCCCAATGAAGCTGTTTCGGTGGTTCTTTTTCTTGCTCACCGTATTTCTTCCAGTGTTTTTCTCTCTTTCCCTCTCTGCATCTTCCTCTCTATCTGTCGAGGAACCTAGTTGAGATCTGATAGATACCGAAAACCTTAGCAATGACTCTAGAAATTGAAGGCACATAAGAAATTGTGGGAGTGTTCCTCCTCCTCCTCGCTTCCTCCCTTTCTCCCTCCCTGCTTCCCCCTTTCCAAAACAGGTCTAACTACTAGGCTGTTTAAAGAAGCATCGAATGAATAGGAGTGGTACATGTGGCATCCATAAATGTGACTCACTATAGAGATAGTGTGACTATTGTGTGGTACTCAGCGAATCCTTCTATGCGACACATGTCCTTAATGAAGCTACACATTAAAAGTCTAAACAAAAGTCTCTCGCGAGTCAATCCACTTGGATGGGCCAGTGCATTTTATTGCAATCAAACCACAAAACAACATCGAACCATCGACCATGTGGCCACAGCGGACCTCCCACCGACTGGGCCCCCAATGAGCTTACACACTACCAAATAATTAGAAGTCAACATCTGTCTTTCCACTACAGTTAGAGAAACCCTTACTTATCCGAAAACCGATTTTACATGATTATCATAGTTATTTGAACCGCGAAAAAAAATATAAAAAACAAAACGTTGCTAACAAATTGCCGAATGAACAAAAGTGCCGTAATGTTACTTTTGTCGAAAATTTTTCCACTTTCAGCTTTGCACACGGACAAGACAGACTCGTACTACGTTCAATGTACAGCGATTTTTGTCGGATTGACATCGTTCCTAGCCTACAACTGCTGGCAAGCCGTTATCTCATTGTCCTACTTGGAGCATCTACAAATGATACGTCCCAGTTTCTCCGCAAAACCCACTGTGCTGATTGTGAACAAACCCCAGTATTAATTACATTTTGTATTCGATGTATTCGTCCTTCACTGCTCTTTCTGCCCCATTCAATTGGCTCAATACTAACATATCGTTGAGGACCCCCAATCGGTGCTAGTTCCCAGCCACATGGCCGCAATGGCCTCATTTGCTCTAACTTATTTCACTTGCCTTTGCTAGCTTTACCTTAGACGTCTTCAACATTTACTTCGTAACTAACTGCTCTTTAAGAGATACGATCTCTTGTTGTAATTACTCTGTCACGCGAACATAAGAACTTAATCGATTTCTTTGTTCATCATCGACCTCACCAACTACATACTTTAACGACAAAAGAAAGGCTCAACAAAACAAATGGGAGTAAAAAGTATCAATCAATCAATGTTATCATACCATATAACAAAACATCATCACAAATGTACACATAGGGTCAGAGACCTACAAAAATTCACCGTATGCGAGATAGTAGGATGTGATGTTCACTTGATGAGGATTGGTTAGCGGGAGCGCGATTTATGCACGATTTGGGAGAAGTGGGAATAAAAGCAGCAATAGGGGTTAGATCGACACACAGACACAGGAGGTGGACATTTGGGACGTAATACGGGGACAGGACGCGGCTAGGTTAAAGGCTTCTCGGATTCGATTGCAAGCGAAGAGTGATACTGCGCGGTACGAGGAGATCATGGGCCACCAAAAGGCACAACAGCCTCTGCATAGTCTAGTGGAAATGTGATAGTAGAGGATAAAAGATCATCGAACGAAATATGTAAAGGACAGTACGAAGAGATGCAATAACGCACGCATCCCGTGCTCACAAAACACCAGCAAATTCCCTCTCTACTGACATATTACATGTGCTCTCAAGCAGCTCATCACGAAGTCGCCATAAAGCGCGTACCACATCATCTTCGCGTGCGACGGGGCGGCCTCGGGACTCCTGAACATGAAGGTACATCTTAAGATACATAACAGATACACTCGAGAAGAATGAAGGAAAAATATGTACCCTTATCCAGTGAGTTGGAGGCGGTCGAGCGGCATTTGGTTGCGCATTACGCGGATTTGTGGTCAATGATGCGTCCCACTTTGAAACGCTGCGCTGGCGATTCGACGACAGCGACTCGATGTACCTGAAAGTGATGTAAATTCCCAAGTTGAAATCAGGAGAAATGCAGGTTCAACTTGAAGTAGCGGAAAACTACTTGCTGAGACCCGTTTCATTGCGATGCCGAATAAAAATCGACAGCTAATCTTAGTGGGTGCTAAGATTAGCTGTGGTGGGGCTAATCATACCCAATTCTATATGTAGTACGAAGCGCAAATGAAACCTCCACAGAACATTCCTTCACGTCAGGACACTATTTTTTGGACTACTTCCAACGTTACATCTCAAGCACAACATTTCAGAAATCATAATGAATAGTTTATAGTTATAGTTTTAGTTTATAAATTAGCTAACTATTTTAAGCATTTCAGAATAGCAGCTAGTAGGGGGAGAAAACCTAGCAATATTCTATGCACTAAGTTTATTTTCATGGTACAAGAACTACCAGCAAAAACACCACAATTAAAGACGTCAAAAAGATGAATGGAGTGCTCTTTTTATATCCCTGCTCTCCGAAACAGTATCGAAAACATGCTCCCTCAACAGCATGTTTTCGCTACACTCCTTTTAAAAATGTTTCCTATCAAAGATTATATATTATCGCAGAACAGTTAGTTTTCGAAAGAAAATTACGACATTTCCACATTTCAATCAATCTGTTAAAAAGGCAAATTCACTGGACAACATAAAAACTAATATTCTCACTTTTTTCACCGTGTTGTCTATCTACCTTTCAATAGTTTCACTAAGAAATAAAAACGCTAACGTGATCTCACAATTAAAGGCATCACCTACCTAAGGTATGTTTCCGAGTGTAACACACGTCGGGCATGTACTGAAGACGGCGGTGCCACGAATACCGGCTCCGCACCCTGAGCTTTGACGACCGTACGTGCAGCGTCAGTGATGGGTGCTTGCACTGACGATGACGGCTGAAAATACATTTAGTAGGCATTCTTCATGGAATTCACTAAATTCCTCCACATACCATAGGTCCTTGTGAACAAGAAGGCGTGGCTTGATGGGTGACCTGTGGGGTCATTTGAGCACTAAGAGGTGGTTGGTGTTGTATTGGTGACTGAAATATGTTCGCTCAAAAAAAGAAGCAATTCAAGGAAAAAAAAACAACGAAAAAACAGGAAAATCGCCTCATCAACCGAATAGTTAAACTGTAACAACATGTAAGCAGCTCACAGGGTAGTGATGTTCGCCGTTAAGGTGGGGAGGCACAGTACTCACATGCCCATTGACATGAGGAGTTTGCAGACCAGGAGCGCCTTGAGGAGTTTGTCCTCCAATACCCCTTCCATAAGGGATGTGCACGAGGCTGCTGGTCTGGAATGTTGCCAATTTCAGAACGAAAAGTTCTTTTAGAATGCCCAAATCAACGGTTAATAAGAGGAAAAGAATACGATCAAGAGCTGCAGTTGTTGAGAGGAGTTTGAAAACATTCGTGAATATGCTAGTTTCTACACGGGAAAAATATAACTGTTTTTTTGGGACTGTAATGTTTCGAATGGGACAAAGTGAAAAACAACTCGCCGATTCCCCGCCAGCAGTCGGTTGAGTTGAAAGCTTGAAGAAATTCCTTCCAATCTGATTTGGATAAACATTCTTCATCGACGAAGCAAGATGCTTCTCCTGAAATCGATTATGAATATTAAAACGATGATTCGACGGAAGTAATCTTTCACAAAGCTTCTATTCAAAGTTGTGAACCAAGAATTCGTTCTGATCGCACTTCCCGGAAACCCGAATGTTTCAGTCCTAACTACTCCAGTTTATTTCATGGAGAAAAGATCATTTCGCCTACTTTAATTCGCGTGTGATTACACTCAGGTCTGTCAAAAAAAAAAAAAAAAAAAAAACTGTGAGCGCTTCAATGCGCACATTACAGGGACTTTGTCGTAAAAAGAAAACATTTGCTCACTTTTAGGCAGCTTCGTTTATCTGTACATGCGTATAATGATTGAATCAGCGGCTCAAAAGTATTAAATAGTGAGTAAACGTATATCACCTTCATATGTCGATGAAGACGAGGTAGTGATGGGAAAGGCTTGCCATCTTTTCTGTTACGAACACAGGTAACCCACATGCAAACATACTGCTGTTCGCTGTCCACTAAAAGGTTACCATTATAATTTTCAAGCAAAATCGACAAAGAGCTTAGCTATGGACAAAAAATCCAATTTCAAATTAAGAACACATACTACAAAAACTCACTGATGATTTGGCTGGTATGATGTTGAACTATGTGTTCATAGAGCCCATTTTCGCTATCAAACTGCGAATCGCAATTTATCCATTTGCACTGGTATATCCGGATCTGACCAGGCTGCAAAATGCAAAGTTTACAGGACACGACTTCGATTGATTTCTACTTACATTTTTCTCGAATTTATATGGTCTACAACAATACTCACTCATCTCGTACGCTCTGCAAGTGTTACTGAGAGAATACTGAGAATAAACAACCGTTTTAAAGGCAAACATCTACAAAGTACTACAGAATCACGTTGCGTCTTGTGTTATCGAACTTACTTGAAGCGATTTCTCGCTCGCAGCTCGTGCAGCTTCCTGCTTCGCTCGTTCACTAGCGATGTACTCCGCCCTGACTTCGTACTGTCTCTTTTGGTCGTCAGATAACTTCTTCCACTGCAACGCACGAGATTAGATTAACGTTCGCCTCATCGCTTTAGAACTGGCCAATTTAATTCACGAAAGTTTGAAGTCTGTGCATTAAAAAAATACCTCGATTCCTACTATCTTTGACACTTCTCCAAAACCAGAATCTGGGTTCTCATGCATAATTCGTTTCCTTATTTCAGCAGAGAAGAGAATATAGCCAGATTTGCTCTTTGCAGTAAGTTTCGGTTGTGCAGCAAGCCAATTCGACATCATCCCTGACTGAAATTGTGAAATGTTACAATGTTCAACCAAGATTTACGCTCAACAGATCGTCTTCTGAAAGGAATACGGGATAGAACACCACAGCAACTGACTTTAGACCTCAGGCCTTCTTCGAAACAAGCTTACTTAACGGTTTGATTTCAACTGACAAAACGGGTCGTCTTCAACATGTTTTGAGTATCACTTAACGACATCGAAATTATGGAGATCATGTTTAAAAAAGAACGTTATGCATTAGTTCATTGATTTTAAGAATTTCCTTGGTCGATAAATGCAATACTACACAAAACGATCTATATGATTCATACAGAGCCTATTTTCAAGTGAGAGGTCGGTCGAATGTTCTATGGTGACGGCTTGTGAAGAAGCGGAACTTCATTTGAACTAGTACATAAAGAGTGAAGTTCGTCGCTGGGATATTCGTAAAAAGTGGAAGCTGGGGAGTCTCTCTCTCCCTTTAGTCCACATATGGTAGTTTACCTTTACCTTGCTGGCCGTTGACTCAGTTCCATCAGTATCGTTTTCGTCTAGTTCCATGTCCAATTCTGAGGGGCCACTTGAACCGTTACGGGCCAGCGGTGACATTTCCTTAAAAAGTGCAAATTCAATAACACTTTACTGCTGTTCTCCTGCAGCGTGATTCAGCTGAACGCGATAGTGCAAAGATCAAATTCCAAGTAGAAAAAATGGGAGACCCCCATCAGATAAAGATTGATTTATGCTATCCGGGTAAGCACATCATATTGTGTGTAAAACAGTCCAATTTAGCCTAATCTCATCTAGAATCTCTATCGGAATGATTAAGTATGTCTTAAAATCCTGCAAAAGATGTTGTAGATTTCGAATGAATAAGCACACACCTGCATGTTCATGTAGTTGTCAAGAGATAAAAACGAGAATAAAGGAGCTCAACCGAAGGTTACGTGTAACACCTCTTTCACATAGAAATTGTTGCTCAAGAGGGAATGTACGCTCATGTACATGCAATAAGGGCGCTTAGAAAGAAAAGACAAAAACAAACAGTCTGATTTGCAGCCCCGATTGCACCACAGAGCAGATTTATCAAAAATCGCGTTGCATTGAATCAACGTTCTCTTAACTATTGATAGAACCCCTAACAGCCTAAGGCGCCACTCACCTTCTCCATGGCTATTGGTGTTTTGAAGATGAAGAGCTCAGCATCCGGCAGATGTGCGCCCTTGTACTGCTGAAACACGTGTCTTAATTAATAACTCATGCACATGGTGTAATACAGTGCCGCTGAATAAGGTCAACGCATGACAGCAGTGAAGGGCAGGGCAGCAAGTTCATAAGCATGAGAAAGAGAATGTGACCGATTGGGACATCAGGACGGTGGAAAAAAGCGCGGCAGCTAGTCACCCCGGAACAGGGTGCAGTGAGGTCGACGAAGATGACGTCCTCGGTGGGAAGCTGATAGGGGATCCTCAAGTGCACGGCTGTGCTGTCGGGCGGGCGCCGCCACAGCCGCAGTGGTACCCGCGTCCAGCAGCATCGGCGGTGAGCGAGAATCGCAGGCGCGATGCGAAGCGACAAAATCGCAGCAACATGGAGTCGCACTCGAGCTCGACGTCGCCACCGCGACCGCCCGCTAGACCAGCACAGACAACGCGCGCTACAACTGCTGCTCGGCCTCGATTCTGCATCTCTCTTTACGACTCACGCTGTCTCGGCATCGCCCCGTCTGCCTTATTCTCACACCATCTGCTGATGCCTCAACGATCCATTGCGGCTCTCCACCGACTCACACTCTCTTAGCACTCTATCACTTCCTCGATTCTCTTCTGCATCGTGCTATCTGGCACTCATCGCGAATCGATGGCCTATCGTGCAAACAGCCGGCCTCCCATTATTTGTGCCCCAACTGGGATGATCCTGCGTCTCTTCGATACATACACTCGTTACACATCCATAAACGAAAAGTTGCGAGCAGTTATAAACTCTTTAAGAGATACTTCTTTTTCCACAAATGCAGACAACTTTCTGCTCGGGCTCGCATACATATTGATTAATCCCCCTTGCTACTAAGCAGTATTTGAACCATTACCATAAAAAAGTGAACCAATAACTGTCTTAGTGTTTCTACTTCTGGCATCTGCGCCCACCGCTCCCGCGGCACGAAGAGAAGTTCTACACCCCGCGGACGAAGGGCTCCGCCCACCATCCCTTTCGCACGCCCTTTCCCACGCTCTATCATGTCTTTCCCACGCTACCTCATAACTACAATACTACCGCCGCATCTCAATGTTGTCATTCAGCTTCAAATCATAGGAGGATTTTATTTCAATATTGTAGCTATCACCTTAAATTTCCGGAGAGGCTTCGCAGAATCGATGTGCATAGGAGCGCCGCCGTTCAAAGGATCATAGTTTTCGTCGTCAGCAGAAGTCTGAAACACGTAACTATGTGGCTGTTAAGTTCTTTTTCTGAAAAGCTAGCTAGCTACTTTTTCTGTTGCCTTAATGAAAAGCGATGATGGTTCTCCTTTCGCAAAAGAATGCCCCGGTATGCGAGAATCGCATACAAAAACGTCACACTCCGGAATCTCCGTTGGCCGTTCTGAAAATAAGTGTATTATGTGGGGCGAGAATGAAGAGAGAACGACAACATCACGCAAACCTTTTACGAATTCCTTGGGTGTAAGCACTGCACAATGGCTTTGAATGTCCTCGATCCGACGAGTTTGATCAGGTTGATCAACCGCAAACACCTGATGTCAGAGTAAATTCAAAACCCACCACTGTTACTATCTCCAAGTTTAGCTGCTCAACAGTATTACATTTCATCAATCATAGAAAGAACAAAGACACGATTCGAATTCATTGAAACCAGTACCTGCTATTAAAAAGGTTATCTGCGCTCAAACAAAAACCTCAATTGAATAGGAATATTTGCGTAATAGGACAACTATAAAACACCGGTATTTAACTTCGGTGCACCATCTACATATACACAACTGCCTGACGATTGTCAAAGCTCTATCTTCAATGTCATTTTGTAAGTTTTGGGCACGAAAATTTTCTTGTGTGAATTATGCTTTCCGTTCCAGAAATCGAATATTGAAATAAAGAGTAACAGGAAATCTGCGACACACCACTGTTGTGTCACAAAAACAGAGGACCATAGAAAAGAGCGCCTTAGAGCAAAATCAAATCCCAGCAGAAAATAATCTCATTAGATGTGATCGAGATGACACCGAGATGTTACGAATGTGATACCCGGAAGACTAGAAACGACCTTCGCAAACCCTATAACTTTCTCCTAACATCGCAACGATTTCAAGATTTCGAAGTAATCTTTACCTTAAAAAAACAGTTATCACAACCACATACACAAAATTCACCAGATAAAAATTCAAGAGGTTCTTTCAATATTTTGACGTCAACTCGCTTTGTTTTCTCATCACAGATGAATCGAACGTGAGTTAACTCTACACGAAACCAACACTCTACAGAAGAATTAAAAAGAGAAATATATTAGCTGATCAGCTTCTGGACTACCTTTTTTTCTTCTCAACACTCTCAGCAACCCAGGTATGATTTCGTGTCACAAGTAGCTGTAATAATTCACCATGTGCGGCTTTTTTTCTTTCATGAGCAAACTCAGGCTGGCTGTCTTCACCTAGAGTTGAGACTTAGTATCCTTTGCAAATATCCGCTGTCATACAAATAGATATCAGATATCACAAATGACGTCGTATCTTCTTCTATCAACTCTCGTTCTTTCTGTTTGATCTACAATGTGCAAAATTTCCCTTCGCAAAACAATAAATTGTACGGGTACGAACTTGTTGTGCTGCCATACTTCTTTACTCGACGAGGTAAAGTATTCATGTTTTCTCTCCACCTAGAGAAGGTTCTCATCCGAAGCAAAGATACAAAATCTTACCAGGCTTTTTGAAATTTTTACCTCTGGTTCAGAATTGAAAATAACCAAATAAATTATTCTTATTTCCTCGCCCCTCTGTCTTCCTTCGCAATCTTCCCATTTTATGTTTTAAAAATAATTCCGATGAGCGTTATCATTTTGGCCTCATCTTTCGGAGTGAAAACAACGACTGCTGTGCACTGGATTTACGAACAACAGTGCGCGCAGCATCACATTTTTTTAGAGGCAGAACAGGAAACGTTAGATATCTCCTGCGGAATTCATCCAAAATGCAACATGTACCTTTCTGGTTTCGTTAATAATAAGTACTTAAGAGGACGAAATGATTTTCAAATATTTTGGAACCTTCGAGCAGCAATCTAGATATGTTTGTTAGAAAAATACTCCAGAAAAAAAAAACCTTAATACAATCCACTAAAAAGACAAATAGAAACGAAGCAAAACAAAAAAAAAACAAAAATGCAAAATATACAAAGGAAGCCTCACAGAAATACTCAGTAAAAGTATATATTACTTCGATTCTATATCAAAGAATTTTTTCTTTATTATTTTTGAAGTTACATCTCTCCAAACTTTTCATAGTTTCTGACAATAAATTGTTGTTGCCTCCAAAACACTTTGTGAAAACAATATATGTTTACCTCTCTAACGTAAAACATTCTGCCTGTGTCATGTTGTATGTCACAAGGTCGCGCAAGATAGCCTCCACTGAACCATTCACTTCCACTGAAAAATGATTATTTTAGTGCGCATCCTCCATTAATAATAACACACTGACTCCTTCTCTCTCCAAAGTTTATCAATCCGCATCACATCACAAGTTGGTCTCTGAGGATTGAAAACAAGGACAAACTGGCCAACGTCGTGGTACTTGCCGCTGTGAGTTCGCATTGCTTGGAGATACATGCGGCCATCTGCATCCGCTTCCGTTCTAGCAGGGAGCTGGAAGAAAAAAATTATCAGGTAAAGCAGAACTTCGAAAAACACAGAAGATTCAAGTCATACCTCGGGCCGTTCGATGTCCAGCACCACAGAATCTCGTAATCGATCATCCTCCTCCGAGCTCGAAGATGAGTGTGCTTGAGATTTCTAGAAACAGGGTCTACGAAGAAAAACGAGCTGTACAGTGAACAGAAAAGAGCAAAGCCACGCTTCAATTTTAGAGATAACACAAAGTGATTTCCTCGTAAACGTGATTTGAACTCATTCAAACCACACCGTAAACCTGTAAGAAGTACTAGCCGAAGTGGCGAATTTTAAAGCGAACGGATACCGATCGTTTCATCAAACATTGCATATGCACGCAGATGAAAAGTAGCAACTAGCAAAACTACTGCGCAAACTAAAAGCAAATCACCGTGAAAGCAGTTTTCGTGGAATAAAGCTACGAAAATTTGCGGCATCACAAATCCTTTGACAGTTTGAGAATATCAGTCTTTAGGAAATCCAGATGACACAACGTTTTAAAGTGACATCAATGGGCATATCTAATTTAAAAAAAAGTTTGCTTTTGATGTCTTGATGCAGCAATTTGTCAACAACTCTGGATTCTATATTTCACAGTAATTTACAATATCTGAGAAAACAAGAAGCTGGAGAGAAAATGATGGAGACACCCCTCCACATAATCATTTTAAAAAGCGTGGATCAATTATATCCGATCATAGAAATTACGGTAACTCTCGACAAGGGTTCAAAAGAGAAGTGGTACTTTAAAACTCATCAAACCTCGTCGTCATCTCGATCAACGACTCCATCTGCGTTCACGAACTCGCTCGTGACACGAACTGGAGAAAGAGGACGTGATCTGGGAGTGAGCTTTAATTTCTCCTCTTCATCGGGGAAAGGCCAAGCCTGGAAAGAAAGAACTTTGGATTTAGTCCTTCAACAAATTTGGGGGCAAAATCGGATATCAAACCTTGATTTTGGCGAAATAACGCGGCTTTCCCAAGTATCGGCATTCGCAAACGTAAAGATCATTAGAATTCACTCCTTCGACTACATTATGCAAAGCAGTCTTTACCGAAACAACCATACATAGACCACTGAGTCTCTCAGCAAGTACAGTATCGATGAATGGAGTAATAAAAACCTAGAAACATAGGAAATGCTTAGTGGAGATCCCACAGTCCTCGTATTCAAACGCAAAGACATACTTCATTCTCGATAAATTTGCGATTGGCCAGATGTAATGTCTCATGTGGTCGGTACACCCATTTTCCTCTCACCATCATTTCTCCCGTATCCGTCCTTAACTTATTAGACGTGTTCTGCACAGATGGTATAAAAACAGATTTTCCTCACTTGAAAATCCTTTCCACGCGAATGATGTGAGGTGGTGCACGGTGGTTGTCATCGGTACGGGAAATATAAGCATATGACGGTATAGTGTACTCAATACCATCGAAATTCAGGGAATCCAAGTCAACCTCTCCTTCCTCAATCAAAGAAAAATGAACGGCGATAAATAAATTTCTCAAAGACTCTACAAAACTGGAAAGGATAACCAGGGATTAGCAAAGATTGAGAGATTAACCTGCTTTTCAATCTCTTGATCATTACTCTCTCGCCGCTGAACTTCAGCTTCCTGATTCATCTTAGATTTTCGAAGTTTTTCAACTGCTTCTTTTATGTCCTGGAAAGAAATATCAAGAATAGTTCATAGATACAAAAGAGTGAACTCCGCGAACATTTTCGATGGTAATGAAAGCAGTCGAAATAAGCACTCCTTTGCACTGTGCATCTCGTTCTTGGATGAACGCTAACTGAAGTTCAGTGGCATCTTCGAAGAGCTGGAAAGAACAACTAACATTGCTTTGATATAGAAGTTCAAAGATAATCCCAAAGAAAAAATGCGGACAGTGTTGATTTATCTCTAAGTCTAAATTCAACAACTCAAAACAATAAAATTGAGATTCTAAAATTGGGAAAAAAGTACCTTAGAATCACTTCTGCTGAGCTCTCTGGCGCGATCAAAAAGATCAAAGAAATCTTTCTGGAATCGATCCAAGCGGCGATATCGCCCCTAAACGTTCATTTATAACGTAAGTATACATTAAAAAAATCAAACACAATCCTAATAACTCAAAGCTTTGTATTGCTTGGTACCAGCAATAGGTCACAGCTTCAAGTTCGAAACATGAATTAAAAAAAGATAAAAGTCAATAAAGTCACTGGCGTATCAATCCATTTGAGATGCGCCAACGCGTTTTACTGCAATTCATAATCGTTGGTGTTTTGGAACGCGTGTTGGCCAATAAAATGACTTGCAGGGGCCAGCCGATGATCAAGTCAATGTTTTTATCCTCACAGACAAGTCTGGTACCAATTTATCGACCCCAGCGGGATGAAAGGCTTGGTTTGCACTAGGGCGGCTTCGAACCCTCGACCGTGTGGCTACAACGGACCTCTAACCGAGTGTGCCACACCCACCCCGACATGAATTAAACATCGCCAGAAAGCATTTGGAGGATGAGCATAACTAACAGATATTCTTTTATGCAGTTTTATGGTGATACTTCAAAACAAAAAACTGCAAAGAAGAATGCACACTACACTATCTCGAGAAAAAGGAATGGATGGACTGTGATTACGTTAAAAGGGTTAATTCCGTTGAAAAAAAAAACGTTCTTTAAAAAAATGACCATCTTTAATTCTTTTCTCCTTTGTTGGACGAAAAGGCATTCAGAAGATGGAAAAATGATAACTGATCGGAAGATATGAATTAAGGCAGAACCGAAATAAAAACTCTGCAACTTCACATTACCTTGTCGATGTTACGCTTGATTTGGTCCAACGAGAACGGCCATTCGTCGCGTGGCAAACCACGAGCTTTGAGCAAATCAGGCAGTTCTGCGAATGAATCACATCGACAACGCCCATCAGAATCCTACATAAAGCACGTATACAAGATAGGGGACAAAGCCAGGAGATTGAAAACAAAAAATCACACCTTTTTGCTGAACACCGAGACAAAAATATTTGTAAACATGGCTCGAATCTCCATTTGAACTCTTGGTGTACAGTCTTCCGCGGCACCTAACTCTCGCTTTTTCTCAAGTACCAGCCGTTGAAGTGCGACAGCATCCTATGGAATGTGATCAAAAAATGAATTCTTCTAAAATTAAATACGCTCCACAATTACCTTGTAAATGGCGCTTTCAGGTTCATTATATTTACAAGCATTTTCAAGCATCAACGACATATCAGCAATAATGTCCACCCATCTTGCATAACCGTGAGCTTGCAAGCGTTGGTGAATCCGTTGCAGATCCATTGGCTTCTTTATTACTTCATAATAATCGGGGTATTCCTGCAGATCGCAATCTCTGGCTTTTCAAGAAATTTGAAAGGTAAGAAAGCATAAGCAGACGAAGGTAGTGTTGAAAAAGAAGCGATATAAACGAACCTCCTTTGTTGGCAGTTTGATGAAGGCACCAGCAAGTTTCCTACCGTCAGTATCTGCAGCATCACGAACCATGCTATATAATCTCCACATTTGTTGTTCATGTGGAGGAAGCCTATAGGAGAAATGTTTGTAAAACAATGACAGAAAAGCATGAATGAAGTGCGACATTTTAAAACTAAATTCCATCACACGAATCAAAACCGTAAAAGTTAGAAAATGATCGTGTCCCTAAAAGGGTTGAGGAAAATATAACCTATCTGTAGCAAATGCGCTATTTAGGAAGAAAATTGGCTGATTGGAAAAAAGAACAAAAACGAAAAAAAGAGAAGAAAAAGAAGCAAATTTGTCGAAATTGGGACCATTCCATGTGAAGCAACAAAAATGCATAAAGTGGAAATATATAGGGCTAGCAACACTCACTCACAATAATGTTAACGACTTGCTATTCATAATAAAAGAAGAATGCTTTTAAAAACACTTTTCTTCTTTGGAAACCACGAAATAAAAAAAATATCTCAAGGTTTTCTTATCATAACGATATTCAACACGATCCGCTAGAACTAGAACACTCCGTACGATAAAAAAAAGCATGCTATGCACCTTGCAATCATGTCCTCAAACTTTTTGTCTATCTTAGGAGTCTTGTTCTTTGGTAGATGAGGTGGCGTCGGTACCGCATTTCTGAACAAAGCGAAAATCAAAATGAAAACACGTTGAAACTCAAAGAAGATATGCACAAAACAGAACCAAGTATTCAAAAAGAAGTCAAGATGTAAAGAAGCGTTGCTGAGATGAACACGGACAGAGGTGCCGGAAGTGAATTAAACTTGACGCGAGAAAATACGAAGTCAGGGGTGCAGCATGCAACAGAACCGACAAAACAAAAGGGTTAACAATACTTCGCTTCACCTAACAGAGGAATTCGAGGAATCATCGTCCGAGAAACCACCAGCACCGTTAACCAGGCCGTTCGTAGATCTCGCCCCTCTTATGGGTTTAGGCAGTTTCGTCTTGAGCCAACTAGAGGTACACACAGGTTATGCAAAGGAATCACACAGCAGACCTTCCACACAATTAATACATAACGTTTATCTATGTAATACGTAAGTACGAGGGCAAGAGTTAATGCGGTTGCAAAAGGTGTTTGATGAACATGGCATACTAGAAAGAAGAAAAGTGCAAGGCTAAGCAAAAGTGGTGCCGCATGCAAAACTTACCCGAATTTCTGCTTCAACTGCAGAGGACTCTCGTATGGAGCATCCTTATCGCCTGCATGTGATTTCGTAACCATATCAAGCAACATGGACGCATCCCGAGCGATCTGCGAGTTTGCCTCGTTGTAAAGCCGAGCGTTGTTGAATAGTACAGCAAAGTCTTGCATCAACTGCACCGAAGATTCGTACTAAAAGTCAAGCTAAGTATCCATGCATTAAACAAACACTTTTCTTACAGCGATACTTTTATATTTCATAGTCATTCCCGAGTATCTGAAACAAATACTCAGAGAAAATTCTTCCCGAAATAGAACAAAATGATGAAAAACAGAGGCATCCAGATAAGCATGGATAAAAAGAATAGTCTGCATATTTTGCTCAAGCTGAATGTTATCAATATTATTTATGGTTCATGCAAGCAATAAGTGCTGAAAAACACAGCTTTTCCAAATGACATACTTAGTTTTAAGTTTCTGAAAAAGTAAATTAAAAAGCAATGAGGAATAATCCTACCTTATTGTTCTCAATTTTCTCCCTAATAATCTTAAGGTCAATAGGATGTGCAATAACTTGGTAATAATCGGGATATTCCCGAGCTGATGGTAACTCCATAAAAGCACCAGCTGGCCAATACATGCCTTCCTAAAGTCGGGGAGATTATTCACATGTAGAGGAATTTAACCAGTAACCAGAAAAACCTTATGATTGTAAATGAGATCCCAAAACAACATAAGCTTTTGACGAAACCGCAGCATCAGCTCATCCATGCTCTTACGACCAGGCCGTCCAGGCAGAGCAACATGCTCAGCCGTCATTCCTGTAGATATGGGTCGCATCTTCTTCGGCGACCGGTACTTCTTCTTCTCAGGAGGAGGAGTATCCTAATGGAAGTTTAAATAACACGAGAAAAAAGGAATATATGAAGTGGGTATATGAGCAAGATCCGAAACTTCTGATACATCCCTACCTTTTCATCAGAATCAGTGTCTACATCAATCTTTGGAGTCTTTGGTGTTTTCAAAGCTTTAACTGCAAGCGGCGGTGTTGAATGAAGTTTTGATTTCTTATCATACAGCTAAAAAAATACATCAACAAATCTGTTCTGCCTCAATTGTTCGAAAAAGGCAATGGCGAACGGGAAGAACCAAACAATTCCTACCGAAAGATCTAGACTAGGTTGCAATTCCCGAGCCCTGCGAATCGTCAAGTTCTGCAGCTTTTGTGCAGCTATGAAGATATCTGATGATTCCATGTTGTATTCGCAAGCATTCTCAAACACCTTAAGAAAAGTACAGATGAGATATCACCATTGACAGTAGAAAAAAGCGCTAATTAAAGAGAACCAAAAAACAGCGTACCTGAATAAAATCCTTGAAAAGATCTTCAAAAGCTTGATAACCATTTCTTTTCAACTTCTTATTAATCATGAATAGCGACATGGGACGAGATATTTCATCATAATAGTCAGGATAATAACTGAATTGTGATATTTTGACGTCGAACAAATTGAAAATAATTGACTTATTTCTGAAACGAACCTCCGACTGGGAAGTTCAAGAAAGGGATCAGACAGATTTGTCTCGCGGTCCTTTTCATTTGGTGCGTTACGAATCGTCCAATAGAGCTGCCACAAAGGATCCTGAATTCACGAACAAAACTGTAGAAAACACAAGAGCAGAAGCTAAACACAAGAAAATAAATAAGAAAAAGTAGTTGAAGTGAAAGTGGTAGAAAAAAAAGTAGTAGTAAAAAGAAAAATCTGACGTCGCTGTCCTCTGTATCCTCATCCTCTTCAGAGTCCTCAGAAAGCTCTGCGTTGGCTGGAAGAGCCGCCTGCTGCAGCAGTTGATCAACAGCACGATGAATCTTCTCCCTTCTGTAACTACATCCTGTTAAAGGAGGTTTTGTGTACAGAACGAACACGCACAAACCGTTTCGGGTGAACTCCTTTCTCGAGAACTTGTTCGCGCTTCTCCTTGAAATAGCTCATAAGGGCGACAGCGTCTTTGTAAATTTCACTACCTTTGCCACTGAACTGCTGGAAACAGATAGGAAGTAAAGGTCTCCACGCAAATAGAACATACAAAGCCAGATCTATCGAAAGCACCTGCGCATTACGGCACAGTAATCGGACGTCAGCTTCCACTTGAGTCATACGCTTGTATGCTCCTCCTCTTGCCTTTTCCGCAATCGTTTTCAGGTCCATTGGATGCCGGATCTTGTCGTAGTAAACGGGAAACTCCTTAGGTAAGGGTAAACTTATACTTTGAAAATGTCGGCGACCAGAAATTATTTACCTCTTTACTCTGCAGCACCCGAAAAGGCGGACAAATGAGACGACCAGTAGAGTCTGTCAGTTCCAAAAGACCACAAAGGATGTCCTCGACCATGTCCGTGTCTACTTCGTCTGCATATCCACTAGATGATCCCCGAGAGCTCGGAGCAGGTGAGATCGACCTTTAATTAGTTTGTGTAGTCAAAGTAGGTAGTAAAAATCGAATGTAAAGACCATCAAGCAATAACTCATTTCAAAAAAAAGTAAAATTTATAAGTAACCATGAAGAATGACGCTTGTATGAAGAACTCACCGCACAGAACTAGATGGCGTAGCGCTTCCCGAACTAGACGGATTATCATCAAGTTTAGGTTTGTCGAGAGGTTCTCCTTTATCGACTTTTTCTTTGGTAATCTTATACAGTTCATAAAGTTCAGTAGCTGCTTTATGCTCTTCCGATTCCTCCTAAAGTTGCGACTTCAGACCGATTACAGAGCAAGGGACTACAGCAATAAGATTTGAGCATTACAGTGAGTGGAAATCAAAAGACCTTGTAATATGTCCTCGTATTCTCCATGAGGAGCTCGACATCCCCACAAAACTCCTCAAATGAATGGTATTCCTCCGTCTTTAACTTTTGCTGGATTCTTGTCAAATCAATCGGAGATTTTACTTGCTTGTAGTAGTCGGGCTCTGCTCTGAAATAAGCGTGTATGATGGTAAAGAACGAAAATTCTTAAGGTGTTGAAAGATGTAGAAACAAGACCATTAAAATCTCCACACCTTCTTGAAGGAGTTCGTACGAACTTCTCTGATAGCTGCCGGTTTTCGCTGTCCGTGTGCTGCCTAAGTACGTCAAAAACACCTTGCGCTTTACGATTCTGAAACAAAACGAAATGAGTTGTCGGCATCTACAATCATCGACAAAATTACACGTAAGAAAAACATTTACAACAACAAGGCTATATTTCAATAATTGAGAAAATAGAAATATTCCCTTTAAAAATGGGAAAATTGCAGCAACATTTTCTCAAGAGGTTAGAAAGAACACTGTGATGAATACTACAACAGTGACGGATTTCTTACCTCCTGGGATATTCGTTCGCGTTCTTTGGCAGTAATTCTTCCTTTTCTTTTCTTTGGAGTTGGAGTACCTTCAGGAGGAGAGTTCTCCGCGGTGTCCTCTAAGCGCTTTCGTTTCGCGCTCATGCTAGAGAACGTCCTGTTTTCAGTCAACATTAGTTAACTGAACGAAACACAACATATTTAATTAACACGCAATAAACAAACATTACAATATCATAAGACTCATGAGACTTTGTGGATTATCTCTGTGCGAAATTTTCGAGATGGATTCATTTCCAAAACAATTATGCATCACAAGGACCATATTAAACTTTATTTCGAACAGATTAATTTGTAATAACTTCTCCTAGCACCTACTAATAAATAGAACCATGTAATATTTCAGAGAAAAACGTGCAACATACCGATGGCAAATGAGCTTCACTACCAAGATTATAAAAGATCTGAGGGAATAGGAGAGAGATTGCATTAGTTTTCGAATCGCATTTATTATAGAGAGAATGCAAGAAAATGGGGGATGCTTTCTCAAACAAGACGCTCAGAACATGCCAACCAATTCTTTTCCATGATAATCCATAAGATCAACCAATACTAGTACCTTCGCATCCTACCCATTTGCTGACCTTTATCTGCTTGAAATAACAACAACTATTGAACTATAAAAAAGTTGCTTCTGGCGCGAAATTGGGGTGGCAAATTAGCGGCGCGAAAGCGTAGTTTTTCAAACGACTTTAGAACACTGAGCTCCACAGGTCTGGCTCATCTGTTGCGGAAATCATGCGTTTGCAAAACTGCAAACGGGAATAAGCCAGCGGCAGCAAACAGCACACAAGACAGCGAGCTCGACGTAGCAAAACGACTAATCAATCGCCAGAATCGACACGAAAACGAACGAATCCACACATGGAGCATTGGGTTTGAAGTCGGTTTTTCTGCACTCTCTATTAGAATAAAGTATACACATTTCAAATACAACGACGGCAAAACGCACGCCATCGTGCCGGGCGAGTCTGAATAAGCGGGTGGAGAGAGAGCGTACGATTTGCGGAGGGCACAACACATGCAACCGAACTCGCGCCAACGTTGACCCAGCCGCGCTTACCAGTCAATAAATCGATTCCCGGCCGGATACAGGCAAGTGAGAGGTGAGATTTCATTCTGTTTGCAACCTCTCCATCTTATCTACTCAGTAAAGTCACAGAAACTAGGAACGGTTAGTACGAACTAGGTCTACCACACACTTCCATTTAGTTCGAGCTGTTTCATCGTTTCATTGGTTCTTGTCTCTTGTGTCTTTGTGTAGTATCGCTTTTGTATGTACAACACCTCATCTCACTATACAGTAAGGCTGAAGCCAGGATGCCGAGCGGCCACATAACGCTGACCTCGTCAACATCTGCTCTCGCGAAGTGGCGCATTTGCGGTGCTGGCGCGCGAGCTGTCCGTTCCATTTGAAATTATGTGCGGTCGAGGCCCGACCGTGAGGGATGTCACTTGCACAGCGCCCGAGGGGTGCACTGATCTGCAGGGTCTTCTAGATGGCTTGTGGCTTTAATGAATGTTCATATGTAAGCATTATTCTGAGTAGGACTGTACAGTAGTGTTAGTACAGTTTCTGTGTGTTTCGCCTGTGTTGCAACGCAACATTGTCCGCTCCTCTTTGATAGTATACATTTTGGAAAGGACCGAAAACAGGACGTTTCTGGAACACCGAGGTCTACGTTGGGCATGGAGTTCTATGGTGTTAGTCCCGGAAGGATATTCCATACTGCAAGTGGGATTAGTTATGATCTAATCTTACTGAAGAAATTGTGCGAATATGTAGCAATGTTGACACTAGTGCCTACATAAATGTATATTTGAAATCTCTAAGATTTCCAGAGCTTGGCTTGAGCGGAACATTTGATGATGATTAGAAGGATTCCCAGGTAGAAGAAGTTCGGTGCAGGATTTCACCAGAGAAATATTTGTTTTCGACAAATTCCCTATTTGGAAGGTCCCAAGGTACAAGGTTACTGTTGTGAGAAATACGTAGGTTTCTAGAGATCAAATGCCTAAGATTCCTCCCTCATAATTCACTCCAGTTTTCGCGCAACTCTACTTTTATTGAGGTGTCCAAAATTTGTTTATACTTGTAGGGTCCTATGTGCGCGCAGCTGCGACGTACCTTTGATTGGGGTAAGATTAAAGTACAGTAGGAGTATGTGTCAAACAGACGCTGCGACAGGCAGGTTTCGTCCAACGACAAAATACGACTCGGCTACTATAAATTCCTGTTCGATCAGAGTTGTCCTCCATTTTATTTGAGGTTGGGTAAAACACGTTATGTTGGTGCCTGTCACCATACATCACACAAAGATACTAAAGCAGCTAAAAAAATGAGAGCTTCAGCCTTAGCGTTAGTCTGTAGAGAAAAAAAGCCCTTTTTTAGGCCACGAATGGTAACTTTGACAGTGGTAACCAAAGAACCACAAGTCTCAACATCGTATGTTGAACTAATAGAAGACCATAGAATTTTGTGAGAACATCGCGTTCCTTCTCCATAGCAACGGCAGTGCTGCATAGTTTTGTCTTATGATCCATTAGCAACTCCCGGTTTACTAACCACACCTATCTCACGACACAAATAAAACGTCGGGTAGCGAACACTTGAAATGACAATGTTCTCTTTACAAAAAAACAGCTGAGCCTTTGCGAGGCGCTATTAAGCGATTCGTTGCCATCAATAAAATTAAATCACAGACTGAAGACTGAAGAAGCAGGTTTCAATCTTGATTAAATGGCTCCCTATGGATAACTGCTCACTACATAAAAGTCTGATAATCTTACCTGAAATATAGTAGCGTCATAACGACATAAAGCACGGTGCAGTTGCGTAAGCTGCTGCGCTTGATGTGGTGCACTGGAGAAAGCAGTTGAAGTTGAGGTGAGACCATCGCGAATTGCAGTGAATAATGGTGCTAACAAGGGTTTTCCCTCGATCATAACTATATATATATATATATATATATATATATATATATATATATATATACACGTATATATATACGTATATGTATACATATATACACGATATATATATATATATATATATCGTGTAATTAGTTGCCAAGGAAGTGAAATATATACCATGAGAACACTCAATGGTACAGTTTCCAAGTTTACCAACACATCAAAGTCCTTTCATTTGCTGTGGTGAATAGTTGTACTTGATTGTACAAACATCTCTCGTTATGTAACATCTCTTGAAAATTTCCCCCAAAGCCTCTCCTTGGTTCCGCATATTATATTAATGTTATTATATTATTGTTATTATTATTATATTATTTATCGGGCAATTTTCATTTACAAACGGGTTTCTCATTCAGGAGCATATGTTTTACCATCTCATTTCCTTATAAGCTCGTTTTATCGGGGCATCCGAGTAGATGTATCATCCAAGCCTTCTGTGTAAGGTGGGTGGGGGTGGGCGGAGCCTAAGGATGGACAGTGCGCCTGGACAGGCGTAGCGGCGATCGCTGCTGCAGGCACACACCTCGGCTGCACCCAGTTTGCTTGGGTACCTCCTTAGCCCGTCCCCTTTTTTTTATAAACTTTTTTTTTTAATTTCTTCGCCTACACTCTCACGTACAAACTCACCCTCTCATTAAGACGAAAACAAATACAATTTTGAACCAAATTTCAAAAGCAAAACATGAACAAAGCAATGCAATAACTTAAGAACAATTCAAATACAATATAGATCTCTAAATTGTATCTGTATTGTTAAGCTAAAGCAAGTACAACAAACAACAAAAATACGAAGTAAGAAACATAAAAGGGCAAACAAAAATCAGAAGGTAAAGCAAAAGAATGAAAACAGTTAAAAAGTTGCGGCCAATGTCGATTTGGATGGCGTTGCTTGTTTGCAACCGCTCGCAGCGCGTCTGTGAGCGGTCAAAAACCACGTTGCTCCAGCGCGACCGCTCGTGCAACTACACCGTGCTTCATTTCGTTGACCCAACTATATAATAGATTGCTTTATAGTGTCACATAACATTCAGTTGTACTTCAATTCAGTTAATCTGTATTCTTCTATTCTTCAGTTAACGGCTAATTTCAGATGGAAGCCAAACGAATCAAGTTGGATTCGGAAGAGGAGAACTCACGAGATTCACTGTCGCAGACGTCTGTCAGCTCAATGGACTCTATACATTCTCCAGTAGATTTAACTTTAGATCAGCTGAGGTCCTCTGATCCTAGCGTTCTTGAGAAGGCCCTGCTGAACTTGAAGTCAACGCTGCGAAGCAGATCAGCTATTGAACAATTCATAGATTCAGAGTCTCTGCAAAGATTCTACTTAGTTACTGACGTCCTTGCCAAAGCTGCGACTGATATAACGAACAAAACGTTAGTTTATTACTTATTCTATTACTTTTTTTACTCTATTACTTTTTTCTATATTTTTTTTTGATATCTTTTCTATTTTTTTACTTACTCTATTACTTTTTTTCTCTCGATCCAATTGAAAACTGATAAGTTTCGAGATTTCATTTTCATTACAACAGTAGTATTCCTGAAGTTAACATCAGCAGTGGCCATAAACTGTAGATTGATGTTTCTTCTTTCTACTCTTCTGTGGTAGATAAGTCGATAAAGAACGGGATGTTTCTACTCAGTAGCCTAGCAAGTAGTTCATACTTCTTGTAGCGTAAGTAAAAACAAAGGTTAGAAGGGAACAGTAGAGTTGAAATGGTCAGTTCGAATAGTTGAGTTGCTGTGCAAAACTAGACTTTTTAGACCACCATGGCTATCTATACTGAAGGAATCAACGAGTCTAATCGCAAACTGTTGTCACTATTCAATTACCGCATGTATGAAGATGACTTCATCAAAAATTGGCTTCGCTAGCATTGCAGGTTGATTTATCATTTCCCGAATTACCAGTGATTGGTTGGTTTCGAAAAATAATATCCCATAAGATAGTCCTAATTATGACAATTAAATCAGCATTGAAGAGTTTTGAATTACCAATTAATGCTAACTATTGTTAGGTTGTTCATTCAAAAATTTTTCCTAAACATTTCAGTCCGTGTTTTTGAAAGTGGATCTTTGCGACATGATTGCAAGACATCTATGGCTCGGCTAGTTGCGAATATGTGCGCACACAAGGTATACTTGTTCTCTTTCTTTAGTCAATTCGTAGTCTTCCTACGGATTTCCCTATTCTGTTTCATTTCAACTTCCTGTGCTCCTTTGCATCGACAGTGTTTTCCACATGAAACATGAAACACAGTTTGAAAGTTGTTTGCCATTTAACGCACCTTGTTTTCTCTCGGCGATCAGTCGTTGACACCTTTCGAGCATCTATATAAACACAGTTCTGAACTGTCGTCTTCTCATTGTATGACTGCTCGTTTACCACGATGACAAAACCTGATTGTCAATGAATTGCTCGAAGCAATAATTGATAATCGTTGTCGAGTGAAAAATGCGGGATTTATAACTGACGCAACTGTGCACTAACTCTCATATTGTGCGAAATGAAGTCCTATCGAAGTCTCCATCCCTTTTTCCAATTTTTCCACGTTTTCATTTTCGTATACGGAATGTCAAACAAAGAATGATAAGTTGTTGTCCTAACATATTTCAGTAGTACGTCTTTTCATATACTCGAGTCAGAAAGACATTGCATTACAGGTTGATTTATCATTTTCTGAATTACCGAAGCCGAAGAAAATCATTTGTTAGTGATAAGATATGATTTTCTCAGGAATCTAACCTAATCAGAGAATTTAATTATCAGGATTAATATCTACAGAGGCTTTAATTGCATGCGATGTTGCTCTGCATTTTTAGTCTACTCTTGGCTGATTTTCACGTAAAGTGTTTTCTTTTGTATTTTCAAACTCTTCGTAGGTTCGACAAAAAATCTGTGCTGAACTACCTTTTTCGATTTCCCTGACGCCCCGGAGAAATTCCTCTGAGTTTATTTTAATTGACAGTTTTTTTCAAATTGTGACTTGATTGTTGTTCCAAATCTACGAGAAATCTCCCTGTTTAAAAACAAGATAAAAGGCTTATTTTGGAACTTTTCTTATGTTACTTTAAAGGCATTACCACACAAATCTGGGGTGGTACGGTTTCAGGCGGGTAATCCCTGTACAGGGTCGTAGATTGTGGGGAAGAGAGCTTACTCTGATACAGGGAGAGATGAACGGAATCACTCTTTTCCTCACAATCTACGACCCTGTATAGGCATTACCTGCCTGATCCCATCCCAGATTCGTGAGGTGATGCCTTTAGCGTCTTCTTATGTTACGAGATGTCTAAAGTAAGTGTGGTGAACTCACTCATGTGCTTGCCCGCTGCAATATAAGTCGAAAGTAAATATAGTCGGCTCAGAACGACATGCAGCACGGTGCATTAGCGGCTGCGCTTCATGGACGGGTGGATAGCGATTGGAGTTGAGGTGGGGCCTTGGCGAACTGCAACAATGTGAGTGTAAGAGCAACAAGTGCTAGAATGGGTCTCCATCCGATCTCATCGCATATCAAAGCACATGTTAGCGGATAGTTTGCTACATTAATGACAGCTCTTTGTTTTCAATCCATTTTCAGTTTCGCTACTATTTCAATTCCTGATAGGTTTCTTCAAATCTCCAAGAATTGGGTCTTATGTTACAAAAGCCCATTATTTCCAGGAACCGGCAATGTGTGTGGCCTCTAATACATCTCTCGTTGATCGGCTGGTGTTGTTGCTAGATTCTGATGAAAGCAGTGCTACACAAGCTCTCCGTGCTATTCGCGGACTCGTCGCCTCGAATTACATTAAGGTATACTTTATCGCATTTCGTCCAGAACTTCTATTGAGAGTCTATGCTACCAGTAATTTACAAGTCGCCACTGAATACGAGTACTACAGTTCGCTTAAAAATTCGCAATCTTCGTAGTCTGATCCATGCTGAGGTACTTATCCGTACGACATGAATCCCAGGTGAGTTCCGGTGCACGTGCAGCGTTAGGGACCGAGTTGGGACCGTCGCAAACTGAAGCAATGGGTGGTGCCAGGAAGGGTTTCATCACGCTTCTAGCCGCTACGCTCCACCGAAGCGCCTCGAGAGAAGCCGTAAATACAGTAGAGTCAAAACGACATGAAGCATGTACGCAATTGCGTCTTGACCCTACTATATATACTCTGCAGAGATACGTGCGAGTCATTGAAAATCACGTTTTCAGTGACTCACTGGTGTAGGTAAAGATGCGAACGCAGCCGTTTGTGTTGTGTTGCATCACAAGTCATGTCATTTTCATCTGACTATGGCAATCTTCTCCTTTGATTTACTTTTACGGATGCTTCTTCATCTCTTGCCACAATTTCTACTAATTTGATATCAAGTACACAAACAAAAAATATTAAGCCTGCTTCGGAAGACAAAGCAGCAGCAGAATATGCAGCTGTGATCAGGGAACTGTAAAGAGGATCCCGGAAAGAAGTCTTATCAAATGAACTCTTTCTTCCACTAGATCAGAGACCCAGAAGTTTCCTCTATCTGGAAATAAATTAGGCTTTAGGAAAGCTTTTGACTTACAGGATAACGACAATCTTCATTACTTTTGAAAGCTGGAATGCTCCCTGTTTCCAACGAATATCTCCATACATGTAATTTGAAGCTAGTAGATGCATATTTCTCTAATATTTCACCTGATAGAGGATTTATTCTGCTTCTGGTACGGTTACAAATTGAGATCACCTCAAATCACAAATTCCCACTGGATGTGTCTGACTCTCCAGAACATTTTAGTAGCTCGTAAATTATATCGTAGCCGGTGATGCAGCGTATGATAAGCGGTATGTAAGTAGAGCCAGCTATTTAGCTAGCACAAAGGTGAATTTCGTTACGATACGCACCATCGCCAATTGTTCTGCCGAGGCATGATCGAGGGATGCTCGGAAATCCCCCGGGACCATCCTTACCCGCAGGCACCGCAACCGAAGTCTGTTCAATTTTTGACTCCTTTTTGAGGACTATATGGAGGAGAGCTCTTCTCGAGAACAAAATTGTACTTTGAAAAAATCTGAGATCTCGCAAACATCTCACTATCGCGATCTACGATAAAATATTCAGAAGAAGCCGTGATGTAGTCTAACGAATGTTGACAATTAACTTGAACTAGCAACAACGTCAAAGAAATTTATCCATAATCTACAAACCCATAAATCAAACGAACGTATATGGAATGTGCACCGATGCAAACTAGAAACTACAAATTAAATGCTATATGCTGTGATGTATAAAATGTATACAATACATGATTCACTGAAAATACTCAAAACTTACTCAATATTCCGAGCAATCACATAAAAGAATACACAGACGTGTACTTTAAACGAAGGCTACTTCGTGTATGTGGTGTTCCTCTTGTTGGCTACGTCTCTCTAGCAGTTCTTCCTCGGTTGAAAGACATGACCACTGGCGTGAGACGGAGGATGAGCGTAGTGAGCTTGATGAGTCGGTTGAGGTTTGTCATGCGAGTGTCTAACCCCACTCGTCGGATATGACTTTTCCATCTGAGAAAAACAGAAATTTTAAACAATGCTAAAAACAAATTGTAAAATATCAACATCACGTACCTGTGCAGGTAACGTGTTATCACGTTCTACCACTTCGCGACTTTCTTCAGAACTCTCCGAAGAAGTTCGTTCCGTCTCCGACTGGCGACGGTCCTGAAAAAGGCGTCACTAATAACACTTAGAATGCCCAAAAATCAAGACAAATAATGGGGAAAGTGTAGTTGGAGGAGTGGGTCACTCAGTGGCGCCCTTATTTCTGGACGCTTTACCTTACTTTCTTATCTTAATAACTTTAGCTTACATGTCCTAGATCCTCTAAGACTAATGCTTAGGTTTTAGGACTCCGATTGATCTAGTTATTTACTTCCAGAAATAAGGGCACCACTGGATGCCCTCCCAACTACATTTTCCCTCAAATAATACCTTCTTGGTGACAACCCTTCGTCCTCCTACGCGCTCTGCTGGCAGATGTCCTGCTTTTGTCTCTGGCTCCGCGACAGCAGACATCACTACTCTGCAAAGTCGGAATATTGAGAGAGGGACGATGGAAACAACCATAGTCGGGTCAAAACACAACAGCCATGGAGCACGGCGCAGTGTAGCACAGCGTAAGCGGCACGGTGAGGGTAGCGGTGAGGATCGACGTGCGGCCACCGCGAACTGCAGCGATGAGTGGTGCTAGCAAGGGTCTCCATTTGATCTTAACCCCTACTCCCCACGGCACCGCTTCGCAACTACACCGAACTTCAGGTGGTTTTGACACAACCGTGCCCAACATAAGTTGCAAGAAAAGAAGTCTGCTTTCGTGCAAGCTAGAACGACGAGTTTGCAGTGTAGGGACAATATAAGTGACAGTGGCCAACTATGGAAATAACGAGTCAATGACAGCTTTTTATCAAGCACGTCAATCGTCCAGATAAGCTTGTTTGGACGGAGTGTGTCAGCGTTTATACGCCATGCCTTCCTCGCGTACGGCTGATACTTCCGAGCACATCTATGAGGTGAACATTTACAAGAAGCCCAGATGAATACTATGCGGTGCCGCTGATGGGTCTACATGATCAGTCGCACAGAGTAAGGCGCGTCTGGTCTCACACCAGAATTGTTTTTTTGTATAAAGTGACAAAATGGACTGACATTTCCATGCAGGCCTAGATTGTCTTTTGCATCCTGTTTAACGTCATCGAGTAGTTCTGTCTTTTCCAATTTTTTTTTTGGAAAGCTATCAAGGTGCTGTAGTTCGATGCCCTCAAGCTACAATTTAACATCGGATCCATCAAAATCTCGGGGACCTTTTCCACGATAGGTCAACAGTAATAAACTAAACAATGGTAAAGTCAATAATAGTAGTGGAAATAACAATCAGTAAGATCATCACTCAATACTTTGCAGAAATTGCACTTTAAAACCTTTCTCAAAGTCAAAGTCAACCCAACCAATGCAGTTCCCCACTCCTTCATTCCGAGATTACTGAAGTAACAAGCTCGCTGAAATCTAATTTCCATTCTAAGTTATGCGTAGTAAATATTTATATCCTTTATCTGCCATCAAACAAGTGTTGTGCTACAGTTCTAGAGTTACTAATACCTAAATTATTGACACACGTAGTTATATCTGGCATATGTAACTACTGACACATCTAGTAATGTTCATTTGAGATACGCATGTTTCGAAGCATTCAAAATCATAAGTGAGTTCTCTCACTGCAGAAATTTAGATAGTTTACGCAATCGCTACATTGGCTATGGACTTGGCGGTAGCCTTACTAGCACTCATGTACATAAGGAACACCTTTCCCGAACACTTCACTGAAGGAAGAGCTTTGACTGCAGTTTTTATAGAAGACGAATTTAGAGAATATAGATCTCATTCTTCAAATTAATAAGCCCATAGCGAAGCGCGTTATGAAAATAAGGAAAGATGTGTCACGAGAAACGAAAAGACACTACGTGGAATACTGTTCGGCCAATTCTGGCAATACGGGCGGCGCGCTGCAACGACGGATCAATGTACGCCCACATATACGAAGAGTTGCATGAGGGAAACCTGAAGATCTGAGTAAGTGTGGTACGTACGAAATCTAGAATCCCCGTAGCCAGAAGTGAAGAATTTGAAGCGATTGGTCGCCAGAAGTGAGGAATTTCAACCGATTGAGGCAGAGATAGATTTGAAGCTGCGCTCCACTTCTCATAACAACGCTGATAAGTGACATCACAAACCAAAGCTACTTTCGCACCGGAGAACTGCACGACATACACGTAATCATCAGCAACAGCGACATGACCTCCCAAGTCTATCGACGTTGTTTACAAGATTTCGGCCAGTGCGCACGCGGACACGACACCACTCTACGGGCAGAGACACATAGCAGTCATGTGAGGCGCACAAATATGCGAAGGCCAGCCAAACCACATGGTTTCGGGGAGATTCTGTGGACAGAACCTACACAAAGGAAAAGGATTTTGATGTGAGATGAGATAGAAGTCCTACAAGTCGTTTGTGTAGGGTATGGTGTATCAGGTTGTTAAGGCAATGTCCATTTATCGAGTAGTTTTTGCGCTGTTTTTGTGCGCTTGCACTCGACATCAGAAGGCAGGATCGATAGACACATAAAGCGAGTGTGCAGGTGGAACGGTATTATAACTTTCCTTGGATGAAATATGATGTTTTCAGGTGGTACTTTTATCGAACGTTGGCTTTTACCTGGGAAAAATGCTGGCTGAGAATAAAAACACTACAGCAGTAATAGGAACACTTATGGCGTTGGCGACGAAACGAGTGCGAGACACTGGCAGACAGTTAGCAGGAAGGTGAGAGTGGTTTAACTGCGAAGAAATAAGAAGGGGAGAGAAGAGGTCCAAAGGTATCTCTTGCGACTCGTATTTGCTCGCATTGCACCGCCCTTGAATAACGCTAGATTATTCATGGAATCAATAACGAGAAGGATGTGATGCGTCCGTGTAGAGGTATTGTGAAACATTTCGTCAGCTAATGGTAAGTATTGGGGTCTCTGAAAAGTGCTCATATGACATGTTTCACCTTACCCAATGGATGGATTAACCTCATGATTTCTTTCCAACGTTTCTGATCTTGTTTCAAGGATTTTCTTCTTATCCGAACGCATTTACTGTTCAGTACCACACAAGTAAAAATTTGATTCACTCTTTCTTTATATGTTTTTTTTTTTGTTTTTGATAGGAATTTTCACGGCTTTCTACAGTCTGGTATAGTTTAAAGAGTGTAAACAATGGAATTTTGACCTTGTTTTAGAATCCGTCAGCATCTCAAACTAAACTACTGGACATGTCGGTTAACATTTAAAGCCATCACCCCACGAATCTGAGATGGTATGGATTTCCGATGGCTAAAGACTATTGCAGGAACGGGTGGGACAGCGCTCATTTCTTCCTAATTGCCATTAAAAAATTCCCGGAAGATGGCGCGTGCACAAGGGTGGGGCGCTCCAAACGAACTTCGAGCGCTCCGGGACACTGTTTACTTCGACGAGTTCTACTGGAGCGCGCTAGCCTTGTGCACGCACCGCATCTTCCGGGCCGTTTTTTTTTACGGCAATTAGGAAGAAATGAGCGTTATCACACCTTTTTCTGCAATCTACGACCAGTCTTTACACATAGTCTTTAGCCATCGGAAATCCATACCACCTCACATTCGTGGGGTGATGCCTTAAGCATTCCATCCGACCTCCATTTCGAAACAGTATCCACGGAATCTTTGTTATAGCTGAAAGATTTTTCCGATAGTTATGCTACCACAACGCAATTATTTTGGAAAACTAGGCATTTTTACTGAATGAAGTTCTCCTTCCAAACTCAGCTACTGCAGTGTGGTCAAAACGATATGAAGCACTGTGCAGTTGCGTAAGCTGTGCACGAAGGAGGAAGCGGTTATAATTGGGGTGGGATCATCGCGAACTGCGGCGAAGAATGGCGCTAGCAACTGTATCTTGTTAATGAGGGTCGTCTAACAAAGAGTCATTTGCACTTGCTCTTGAAACAGTGCCGTTGTGACTATTATTTGAATAAATTAACGTTTCTGTACACGCTGTTGTGTACAAGAAAGGCCGACATTTTCTTTTTACTGACACTACAACGGATGCATTTTTTTTATAACAAGCTGCATAAGCAGTTTATTGGTTACATTTACTTCACTAGTGGAATGGCTGTCTATTTGTTTTGGAATTTTTACTTCGTTCCGGAGTTTTTCAGCAGTACACATCAAATCTGAAATCAGAAATCCTCTTAGCCGTGCCTATCAGTCCTCAAAGAAAGCAAGTAGGATTTGTTGTAAAGGTATCTGACATCAGTCGTTCAAAAAACGAAGGGAAAAACAAGCAATTTAGACGTTGTTATGGTCAAGAATAAACTGAAATGGAAGAATGAATGAGATATACATGGTGGGCCGCAGGTAGGCTCACACCTAGTACGTGTGAATTCACGTTTAAAAAAAGACATGCATTTGTTGTGCTCATATCTGTAGATAATCATACATAAAAGACATAAAATACTGGTTTTGAATATGCTGTTTTATAAGAGAAACTTATCAAAAGGTGAGACAACTGTCAGCATACTTTTGGACCACCCTTTATAGATAACATCTCAGTTATTCGAAAAAAAGGCTTTCAGTGAACCTTGGCATAGTAAGATGTATTGATTCTTAATAAGCTGTGCAGCAGGTTGTTAAATGACTTCATTAAATGGTTAACTTTTCGGCTTCTTCAGATTCTGAAATGGTGAGTTCAATTCACAATCTAAGCGACCAAATCTCTCCACAATCTCAGTTATTGTTGTTTTTTGTGAGCGTTTAGAGAAAGTAACTGATTATGAGATATAAAAGTGTGAAGTGTGTGGAGCGGTTGTGATGTTGTTTACTGCCAGCACCTGTTTCTGAAACCAGTTCTTATGAGAGGCCTTTTGTTTTTCTCTTTGTGTTGCTATTAGAATGAACGATTATTGTCTCGGCGATTAGCTTTTGTAAACCAACGAACCGGTGAAACTGGTGCTGAGTTCTGTCAGGAGGTCCATGTAATAATTAACAAAACACTATTCGAGGAAAGTGTCAGTTTTTTATTACTATTGAGATTTGGCCGTTTTTAGCTTCTTTAAAGGTGTGCTTGCTTAATGCGACACAGCTGCTATTATTATGTTATAAAATATGCCCGAAGTTGTTCAGAGGAGGGCCAAACATTACATTCACCTTGATCACCTTGACTCCCGTTGATCTTCGAACTGGTCGGGCGGGCGCCAGTAATTCTTCCATTTGTCCCGATCGCGTGCCAGAGTAGCCCAGTGGTTCCTCCTTTCGCGTGAGACACGAAGAGCATCATATTTTTCTTTGAAGGACTTCGTGAAGAAATCTGACCATCGGGTCGGCGGTCTTCGTGTAGTGCGCTTAATATCGCGGGGAACTCAGGCTCTGGTCCAACGGTTGTCATTAAAGTGCATCACGTATCCGGCCCACTTTATTTTACTTTCCTTGGCAAACGCGGCGGCGTCTCTAATCTTCGATCGCTGACGTAGGAGAGAACTTCGAATCCCGTCCCCCACTTGTGCGAAACGGGATACTCCTAGCATCACTCTCTCAATTGTGTTCAATGACGCTCACCGCGTTTTCTTCCTGCTTGCGAAATGCCTAGGTTTCCGAAGCATAGGTCAAAGCAGGAAGTACGGTGGTGTTGAAGGGATGAGCACGGAGCCGGGTGTTCCTGGTCTTCTTCACTACATCCTCGATGCTCTTGTACGCTCCCCAAACCGCTCGTCTCCTATGCCCAGCTCGGGGGTCAGGTCGTTCATCATGTTCACTTCCCGACCCAGATAAACGTAGCTGGTGCGTTCGGATATGTTCGTTCCATTGAGCGTGAATGGGGCATCCGAGACCCATCCGTTCTGCATGAACATCGTCTTTTGCAGATTCAGCTGAAGACCGATGCATCCACATGTTTCGTCGAATTCGGTCAGCATTCGTTCCGCTTGGCTGATGCTAGGTGTTATCAGTACGATGTCATCAGCAAAGCGCAAATGGTGTAGCTGCCGACCATCAACCTTCACTCCCATGTCGTCCCAACCCAACTTTCGCATTGCGTTCTCGAGGGTGGCTGTGAATATTTTGGGTGAAATTGTATCACTCTGTCGGACCCCCCTCTTCACGTCAATGATGATGATGAAACATTAAATTATTAGATAATAATTAAGTTTACGCTTGACTATAAGGTAGAGATTTACCTGTACCCAAAATTGATACAGTTACACTGTGATGTGATGCTGTGATGTTCCCGGTATAGATTAAATATTTGTCTGATAGGTCTGAATATGAGTATACACGTATCGCGAATGAGAGATTTAGGACTGGACGAAGGGACATAAGTGGATGTGACGGGAGCAGAAAAATTTATTTTCATGCAGTACGTTTAATGCACCATGAGTGCTCAAGATTTGGCGAAATGGAAAGTACATTTTTAGGAGCTAGAGCTTCTATTCAAGCGAATCGGAAAGTGTAAATCAAGTACCCTTGAAGAAAAGTGCGGCGATAATGGTGACACAGATGAAACGATAAACGCGGAGGGTGGTTGGGGAAATTTCTAAAAATATACTGGGAACCTGGATCATACACATTTTTTTCAGCACCATAGTTAGAATTTCTTCATTGCATCATGAACACTAAATTGCCCTAAAAAGAGAACATTTGCAGATTTTTGCAATATACTTTCTGCATTTAAGGGAAACGCAAAACATAATATTGTAGAACATTCAAAGTAGGGCAGCCACTAATAAACTATAACTGTCTTCGGAGAAATGTCGAAAATAAGTGCAAATATCACATTTCTTAATAGCTCCTTATCAAAAATGTGTTTTTGAAAAAAGCTATCCTGTAAAAATTTGTGTCTAGTGATCATGCCGAAGATAAGGATGAGGAAAGTAATTTCAAACCTAGTTACTTTTAAGTTAGTTTTTTAAGCTAGTTTCTTAGTTGCTTTTAAATTCAGAGATTTCGCGCTTAGTACATAGGTAGTCACACAAATTTGGTGCCAGATATACGATAGTCGGAGCCGGTGTTCCGGTCCCCTTCACTTTTGAACGGTTGGTGAAGTGATTCTCATCACTTGAGCTGCACTCTATAAGCTAGACCACCTTCACCCGAGGAGCCGGACTCTCCTCAGGTGAGGGTTTTTGCACCTATAGGTGGTGCCCCTCCCCGGGAATACACAAGTTGGTTGCGAGCGAAGTTCGTTAATCTACCATCGCCTACAAAATCTACTATCTCCCGTCTAATTACCCATTTTGCTACTAATAAAAACGCAGCTGTCATGGCTATCATAATTGTTGCATTTTTTCATAGTAGACAAACATCCTCTTATTCTGCTAGTCGCCTTGTTCTCATTTTTAAATTTATTCATACAAGTTAGCCATTTTTTAGCCATTTAAACAACATTAATTGCTCAAATTATTCATGTTATACTATGACTACTTGACACATGACAGTAAGTGCATTACTGATTTTTGTGCTAAAACCTAACTAACGAAAGCGATTACGAAAAGAGGATGGAAATGAGAGAAACGGGGTGTATTCAGCGAAGAAGAATTATTGAAACGTTTGGAATAAAGATTAGTAACGATGAAATGCTATTGCAGTGAATGCGCCGAACGTCTGCTGGAGTTGTTCTTTTCCGATGAGGTTCGTGGAGCAAAGGAACTGCTCGTACTACTATGTGAGGGTTCAACGGACATGAGAGACAGGTACCGTCGAAGCATATGCCGCTTTTTCATTGCTGCTTTCCGGTATTTGTAATGAGTCTCCATGATGACTCTACAGTATGATTTGAGGATGGGAGAGGCTCGTGCTATCCAAAGAGTTGTTGAATCAGCCGACAACAGTGCGCCCAACTGTAAACTAGTGGCTGCCTTTGCGCAGGTATGCAAGTTGAATGCACAACGACGTATGCTTGTGCATTCGTCGTCGTGCATTCAACTGGATTTGGCATTTAATCGTGGACTTACTCAGATTGAAGATAGCTTACTGAAATGATCTTTTTAACTCAATCTATTCTTGAACAGGAATTATCAATACTATTAAGCAGCATGACACTCAGTATTTGTTTGTGTGCCTATTCTGTTGCGAAAATTAAAGCATATTTCGCAAGTGATATTTAGAAAATACTTCAAGCTTTTTGCATTTAAGTTTTCATTTACTTGTTGAACATTGTAAAGCTTTAAAAAGTATCATTAATGGATGCTGCTACAGCGTTTCGTGCTTTATGCTTTTTTCTTGCTCAGATAGAAACAAAGTATTTACTACAGGAAGCATGGGGTCGTGCCGCACTTCGAGAGTCTGGTGCTCTGGATTTCCTCATCTCGCGACTAGCGTCAACTCCTTCAAACTCCAATGATCGCCTGGCGATTGTCCAACCCCTTCGTCATTTCGTTCATGACACAAATGGTATCCTCTCCTCTTTATTTTACTCACAACTTTCCACTCTCTTATTTTACTTTTTTTCCACTGGACTTTCGAGTAATAATTGGTCTTTGCAGTTCTTCTTTGCATATGCTCTGTTTAGGAATGGCATTCTTGGCTCGGAATCGGGTATTTGTAGACACCGTCGTAAAAGATGTGACAGAATTCATTGCTGAATACAAGGTAGTTTGTGAGGTAAGTTTGTTTTTGTGAGGAAACCTCAACTAAATTCCCCTGTTCTCGAAGTAACACGTCTGTTTCGCGAAATTATGAAAATCCAGTGCTTGTGGTGCAAAGTCGTTATGTCCAGAGAGGCAGCGTATTGTAATCATTGTTTTTTTGCTGAATTACAAATGCATTTCTGATGGGCTGCACTTTTCGTGACTTTACAGCCCGGGTGATATTTTTTTCAGTGCATAGTCGGGTCAAAACGAACTATATCATGATGCACTTGCATGGCTGGATCTCGCCGCGGTAGAGCTAGCGGTTATGGTCGAGGTGAGATCCTCGCTGTTTCCGGTTCATCTCTGCAGGCCCAAATTGAGCTAAGATGGTCCCATGTCGATCACTGGCTCCACACTGGTGCTTCGAGCTGCAGTTGCTTACACACGCTTCAGTTTGTTCTGACCCGACTGTTGCTGGCTGTTTGCAGCTCATAATATAGTTACTGTGTTTACTGTGTAGTGTGTAGTTTTACTGCGTAGTGTGCGCTACAGTTAACTATCGAGGATCTTCACTTTTGTCTTCTGTCCTCGGAATTTTTCAAGCTTCTTTTTTTTCCTGCGGTGGAGTCGACACGAAGGAATTTTGTTAGCAGGCTGTTTTTAGATAGTTGTGTTTTGTTATGTCTCTTGGTTTGTTGATCTGTTGTTGACTTCTGCCTCTTCCGTTTCCCTTGTCCGAGACGGAGTTTTCCTATAGAGAATTTGTGGCCGATTGCTCACCGTATCATGTGGACTGTTCAGAAAAGAATTGTTTTCTAGCGAAAATTGAAATATATTTGCTTCGATGAGCCGCAACTAAGAGTGAATTCTCAGAGATCTTTAACTGCTGTCTCAGCTTTCTATACTTTAACTTGAGTATCGGGATGGGATGTTCTTTCGTTTTTGATGCTGCCTCATATATTTTACCTGTTCAAGTAGTAGCAACTTTATTTTCTTTAACATTTAATATTTCCTTTGAAAAAAAGCCTTTGTAGTTCACTTCAACTTGTAGAGAAATTCCGTTTCCTTTTTTAGCCGGAAACTATTTCCGACGAGGATGAATTTCGCTCTGATAGTCCGCTGCTGATGGAGATCGAGTCGACTTTACAGAAGAAGAGTGATTTTGTCGAAGATGGAGTAAATCATATTTTTCAAATACTCACTCAGTGGATATAACTAGCTGGGAAATCTACTTGACCTTTTCAAGGATTCACGTGATTCACGACTTCATAAGGACTACTCCTCTCTCTGGGCGTACTCGACACCTTCCCCAAATCGTTCTTCCTTCAGCTCTCCGATGTATAGTCCTCTCTCCAGTGGTGCAGGAAGTCCTGTATCAGCATCTAGCAGTAGCCCGTTCGCGAGGTAATTGTGATTCGCCTTCCACATTTACTTCTACTAAAATTTCCAACAAAAGATATTCCCGGAAATCCACTCTTACTTGAATTAGTCCATTCTGGGTTGGTTTTCTCTCAAAAGTTGTCGGTGACAAACCGATCTCAATACTCGATGAGCTAATGTGAACAGAACAGAGTGAAGAATTTTGAACCGACGCGCTTAAAACCCCGTAAGGATTTCATTGTCATTCATTCATCGTCATTCATTTTTCACTTGTCGAGTATTTCTTTTGCCCATTCTTTTCTTTTAAGATGGATTGCAGCGTAGGTTAAATCCGGTCTTTTTTTCAGTCCATTCTCCCGTCAAAGAACAGCCAGCGAATCAACATCAGAAGTACCAGATTTGGATTCTTCTTTAGGAAATTCAGAAGCTCGGCAAAAGCGTACGGTGGGCATGTGTAGTTTTAAGCAGCAGCAATTCACTAAAAGAAGTACGTTTTCTGATAGTTTTCGCATTTTGAAGACGCGCTGTGGTAGCGGACTTGCGGAGAAGTGGTGGATACACGTAAGATCGCAGAGTATTGGGAGTTTGCCAGCTGGATAGCACAGAATTGAACGATTTTTTTCTCTTCAGATAATCGAGAGCGAGCTTTGGTTACTCACTTGGCAGGCGCAGGAAGATGCTAACTTGCCCTACCTTTGCAGAGACGACGTTGTGGTGAGACATCCTCTAGAACTTCAATTCAGTTGGACTTGATTTTGTATTGAGTTTAAAGCTTAGACTTACTTTTGGAGACTTCGATAATATGAGGGTATTATCTCAATAGCAGTGTTATAGTATTCTGTAGAAATTCTCTTCGGCTCATATCCAATTGTGTTCTAGATATTTAATTGAGAAACAATCTCATTCATGAGTTTTATAAGTTATCAGACTGCTTTGTCTGGGGCGTTGAATAAAAGTTATCCTACAAATGAGATTAAATAACCGACAAAAAAAGTGAACACGACAAGTAACACTGACGGGTGCTCTGAACCACCCAACAGTGTGCTCTAACGTTGTCGATGCTGATACTTGTGCACTACATGTACATAGATGATGAACAGTGGTTGGTTCTTTCTATGTTATTCAGAAGTCCGGACATGGTTCAGTTGTGGAATGAATTTTACCTACAGTTAGGATGATCAACGTATGTCGTTATCACCACAGCCTTGACTTTCACTTGATCTACCAGCATTTTCGGAGATCAACCCTTTCGCTTTTCTGCTAGCTGAGATAAGAAACAAATTTCTAAAGAATGCTTCCAGCTAGTCTTGTATAATTGAGAGGAAGGAGTTCCTTGAAGTTTTTTTTTAGAACGCCGTCTTATCCTACCTAGCTCTCGCCCCTTCACCTGACTATCGAATAGGAAGAGTACTCCGTCGCCTGGCTTGCTCACGTCCTTCTATTGACTCTTTGCTTTCGATGCAATTTCACACAAGAGTACTTCATACCCTGTGCATGGCGCCCTGTAGAGTAGTTCGGTTCGTTTATCGACGAAAGCATTCACCACAACATTGGCTTTCTACCTTCCTTATTGTTTTAGTTATGCGAAACGCTGTGGTCGCTGTGAAAGAGCTGCTGAGTTTGGAAGGGAAATACTAAGGTAGTTTCCTATTCTTGCTCAACATTTATAAAGCTGTGCTGTTGAAATCATTCTTCTTCGAAAAAAAAAAACCAGAGTTTCCGGCAGAACGCGGTTTTTCTTCGGACTTGTGCTTCACAAATGTAGATATATAACTTCTTGGAAACCTCTTTGTGACTAAAAATTCGAGAATCTGCAATTAACAAACATATAGATGTAATGCTTCCACAGTTTTTCGGATTGTTAGAGAATTCGCCGGCCATGTGGATAGCGACTTCGGAAATTCCTTCCTTATCAAACGACTCTCCAACGAGGATTTTACAACACGTGTGGTTGCTGCCATAGCTAAGGTGGCTTTAATTAGGTAGCCATTTTTTTGTCATTCTTCTTGCATCTCATATTTTTATCTTCTATGATGCAGTTCACCTTTCAAGGGATCGTTTTCGGCTTGGACGAATATCATCTGGTTTTCTACCAGCTCTTGATCTACTTTTCGAATCCTTACATTCACTTCTTGTTAGGGATGATTTTCTGGAAATTTGTGACGAATCTACTTACTCTGACGGAGTGGGTTTTATATTTATACTCAACTACATTTATTTTTTATATCTGATAAAGGTAAACAGTTATACAACATTATTCCAGCCACCATTATGTGCTCAGATAGTGGGTGCCATTTCTACTCTCGTTGCGCCGCAACGACTACGGTGTGTTAAAGAGTTCTCTATTTACTCTTACTTTACTCTAGTTTGTAGATAATAGTTTGTAGATGTAGACAATAATATATTAGGCCGAGCATTATCGTTAATATCGTTTTGTAGAGAAGTTTTGGATATAGACAGCCCAGTTCGCCCACGAGAGCGCGGCGAGTGTATAGTTGAAAAATGTGAAGAGTACGTCTCAAAGCTATTTAATGTTTTGAAACCTTTTGTTACAGAGTATATTTTAGTACTCAAATGGAGATGCTAACATTTGAAAACCAAGATGGAGAGCTTCTCGCTCATGTTCCCATGGATGCTGTATGCGAGAGTAGTCAGTACTTCAAGGTGTGTCGAAACTTTAAGCGTTGAAAGATCCTCGATATAATTCAACTCCAGGGCATGTTCACTTCGGATCTGCAGGAAAAATCTACCAAACGAAGAATTTTCGTATTCTCTGCTGAAGAGGAACAATGCTGTGCTGAAGATTTCATTCGCTTCTTGCATCATATTTCTGGATGTCGAGCTCAATGTTCCTCCATTCAATCGGCGCAGACATGTGTGGCTCTGATTAAAGTACGAAGTTTACTCATATATGTTTTGCAGGATATGCTTGGTCAGTTTTGCAGTAGTCTGCACATTTGTAAGGAATGTTTAAGTTGTCCGATCGCTACCTTTGCTCTTCATTGTCGGAGTACGTGAGTAGCCCGCATGGTCCAGCTCGTCGACTTTTGAACGGCGAGACACTTCCTGATTTTCTTCCTGGTGTGCTAACAGCTCAAACTCATGAAAGGTGTCATGGTCATCACTTTAAAATAATTTGTTAGACAGAGCTCTTTAGAACTTTTTCTTTATCAGCTCTCTCCTTTATCATTTCTTCACGCATCCATACACCTCTGTTTCAGGCTAGTCGCGATGTGTCTTCTCACGTTGATACGATATTGCTCCAGTTCTCAGATTATCGCTGCTCTGCGACCAGTGTCCCAATCCTCTTTATTGGTGGACTTACTCACTGAACACATGAAGGCTATGACATCAGTGTGAACTTCAGCTTATGATGGAGTTATTCATGGTTGTTCTCGGTTTTTTTAATGCTTTGGTTGGTAGACCTATTTACGGGATATGATTATGTGTACACAAATGTCTATAAAAGTTTTGTTTAAATTACTGTAGTTTCCTACCTTTGTGCAAGCTCAAAAGTGGAGTCTTAATTCGTTTTCGTTAGTGAAGTTTTCTTTTTATTTGAACGAACTTTCCCACTGTTGAAGTATAAAATCCCGAGAAATTGCTTCTAAGAGGTTTACATATAGTGGTGAAAAAAATGGGATTTTCCATTTGCTGAGATCGGTGAAGATGCGTCGCCCGCGTACTACATACTACATATTGATGATCCGGTGGGAATTTGTGCGTCTAGACTTGAGGACGAGACGACGAGGCGCGTTATCTGCACAAAATTGTTCAAGCAATTTTGTGCAGTTAACGCGCCCATATGATAGAGGACGTAGGACGGAGAACTCGATTTATTTCCTTCTCAAATAACCGAATTTTCTACTGTATTCCAGTTTCCAGTTTTTTTAGTAACCAAATTTGCTAGTAAATTCTTTTTTGTCAGAAAGAAAAGTATATAAGAATCTGAGAATTTTCATATTTAACTTCCTGTATTTTTTCAGTAGAGCTCTAGAAGATTTCTTTAAAAAAAAATTGGCTGTCATTTAAAAATAATGATTAAAAATAAAAAAAGAGGGCTAAAAAAAGGACAAAACGGTGTAGCATCTTAAATTAATGTCATTGAGTAATTGATCTACGATGTGGAAGATCCAGTATCGGTTTCTGTGGGTGCGTGTAAAGAGGGTCCCAGGAATTTCGAGCATACCCCTGTCATGCGTCATCAGAACAATTAGCGATGGTGCGTATCCTAAGGAGAGTCGCTTTCGTTAGCACCTAAATGGCTGGATCTGCTTGCCTACCGCTAATCATACGCTGCATCACCGCTTAAGATATAATTCACTACCTACTAAATTGTTTTGGAGAATCAGACACATCCTCTGTAATTTTGTGATGTAAGGAGAACTTGTAATCGTACCAGAAGGAAGAGAAATCCCCACGTGAAGTATGAGATAAGGGTGTATCTAATAGCTTCCAAAACGGGACATTCCAGCTTTCAAAATTTTTCTGACTTCATGGAACTTACAGGAAGAAAAAGAGTTCAAATTTGATAAAATTTCTAGACTTTCTGAAAGTAGAACACCATACAAAATGCCATGTACTTCTATCAAACTCTGTTATTCTTTGACTTATTCGGTAATTTCGACAACTCACATCACTCTTCTTTGCTTATTTCCTTGTAACTGCGCAGTTCTTTGCATCTCTGTGGCTAGAAGAACATATAAGATGGTTGTCGGTGCCTTCATGAACGACTGGAGCGTGACCATGTCGAAGTATGTTCGCGAATCCGCCGGCACATCCACTGAGCACGTAAGGTCTCGGAGCATTCGCGGGTGTATACATAACAATGAGAACATACATGTACCTATGTATGCACTCATTGCTATTATTTTGCTGGCGTCATTTGTGGTATTCTTTCATTGGTCGCTCTTAGTCCGCGATTAACCCCTTATCCGCCACTTTGGGACCTGTTCCCTCGCGAAGAAGTGGTTGTGATCCTTCTAATGAAGGAGATCTGTGGATATATATATATATATATATATATATATATATATATACCACTCTGAACGTCCAGCTGAAGCCAGATTTCAGTGGTGTTCGCTTCCCTCGCCTTCACTGATCAATGAAAATTAACAGTAATAGCAATTTCTGTAAAATTGGGATGTTTTTTAACAGCGCTTTCTTTTTTTTATAGATTTAGACAAAAATTCCATAGTTTTCTTTTTAAATGCGTCTGTTCTACACTTGGAGAACATTCAAACTTTAGTTTCAAACACCAGACACCATTCCAATACATACACAATTTGAAAGCATTACTCGAAGTGTGGGTTTTCCTCTTGTTCCCCTCAACAGTTATCACAGAATGATGTTTTAACATAAAATGACGTGAACAACATTATCGTATTGATAATGATGACGTCCACGCTAGATCATGTCAACTGCCGCCTACTGTTTAAGCAGCCGTTTGCTGATCACATCGGTCAGACGTGCCTCGCAACTAGGAACTGTTGACATGATACCACCTGAGAATGTCGCATGTAGAATGGTGTTACCATATAAGGTGCTGGCTTGGCTACGTGGCACAAGAACAAAATGGTACAACAATGGTGTGGTTGAAATGTGGGAGCATGAGCAGCACGGAGGCGGGGAATCTGTGAAAGGGGAAAGAAACCCTATCCACGGGCACACAATGATCCAGAGTGACTGATGCAAAACAACAAGCAACCAGACACAACAGAGGAGGGGCGGAGGGTGCAGGTTCGCGGATGCAAGGGCCACAGGCTGATCATCGATCTGGCGCGCGCGGATATGTGGTTTGTGAGAGCCATAGGCTAGTGGGGCACGACTTCCTATCCAAGGATCCCAACGAGACCCTCTACGCCTTTCCTCCCACGAGCTGCACTAAACGCGAGGCGCTTAAGCTGCATACATCCCGAAATGCTGGCAGGAGTGCTTGGGCGACTACTTCTATGGAAATATAGAATATATGGAAATATACCTCCAGGATCGCTGTCACCAATCTCAATCAGGTAACCCTGGTTCAGTCTTCTACATGCGGAATGCAATAACTCCAGTCGTGAATCCTCGCGCATGAATTCTTTCACCCGCAAAACTAGATCCCACTAGATACTCATGTGCATTGCCGGCCCAATGATGATGGGCACCATAGCACGAAATGGGCAAGCGACGAGAACCTTCAGCATTGCCCAGCGCATGACAACGGACCCGGTTAAGCCGATGAACCACCGTGCCTGGATCCGCTCTAAGGAAGAGCGGCTGCCATCGATGGGCAGCACCCGGAGCCGAGTGCTCGGATCCGGAGGGGCTCGCGCTGGGCTAGCTACTACGTGGGGTGCGAACCCTGCGGTGGCGTCCCTCCGCCTTCAGGAGCATAGGGCTGCCTGCCAGATCCCACGCCCCAACGCTGATGGTGTGCGGATTAGGTGTTACTATGTGCTATAATTTGGTACATGCAGATTACAAATGTAGTTTATTATTATGACATCAATACGCCGCAACATCAATACATCATACACGACAAAACAGATGGATGGCATCGATTGGGGCTTGTCGAATGGTTAAGTGGTCGTTGTTCTCGGCTTCAAGGTGGATAGTGGTGTGCGGTTCCGACCCCGTGGCAGCCAGCCGTGATATTGCGGTGATGGACACACACAACACACACACACACATACACACACACATACACACACATACATGCATACACTACACTGAATAAGCAAGAAATCTGATCACAAAGCACTTTTGCTTCTCTCTCCTGGAAACCAAGGGTATGAACATCAAAAAAGTTTACGCTATCAAATTAAGTTTCTGAGTCGTGTGCTTGGAAAACACCGCCGGAAAGCAATAAATATCTGCCTCCAACACATGTCTAGTTAGAAATCTCAGTTGTTTCCTTGAAAATGTGCCATGAGTTGCGCTCATTTCAGTCCAATGAAGAGTGTCCGATGATTTGTATAATTCTTAAGTAGATTTGTATGCGAACGTAAAAATGACAGAGCATGTGGACGTATTAACAGCAACTATTCTCATTACGCAAACACCGATACGACAAGTTGAAGCGAAGACTCTTTTCATTGGAGTGCACACAAATTTACATTAGGTATGAAGACTAACGACATATAAGCCTCCTCCTCAACTACCGGTCCCAGACCATTTGTTAACACTTCCAAGCTTTCCTTCGAAATAAACACTTTCTGCACCTTCTACAACGTCGCGTACATCTTCCATCACCTACAGCTGTAGGTTCACATTTCAAAGAATGTTTCTGCTTAAAAGTGAAACTGGGAATTTTCAGAAGTGTCTTGGACACTAGAAAACATTAGGTAGTAACCTTGTTGGTTGCGGCACAAGGCATGATGATGCTGCCTCTGCTTTCGATTTTGCATCTCTTCATATTTCTTCAATGTTTTGGTCTCTCAAAACCACGCGTTTATTTCAGAAACCTGTGTTAGTTAACCTGTTACAAACCACTCACTTTATGAGAAATCTTTAATTTTAAGGCAAAAAACTACAAGTCCCTGCGATAAACTCTCCAAATGAAGGGAAGGTTGGTGGAGGTAGTATGAGATGTTGATAATGCGCCTCATATATTACGCTTCAAAACGTTTTTTAAAAAATTGTTTGAGAAGAAATTAATACACGAATCAAAAATTAATCCCATAATTGCTTGGAAAAGAAGGTCGCACATCAATTTGGGACACTTTGAAAAACAGGATTTATTTAGCTCGTCTCCTTGTTCAACAGTTCCTTGACATCGAATAGGTCGTAAAAATCAAGAATTCTTTGAAGACAACGAAGGGTTTTCTCTTTTATTTCTTGAACGGTTTTCATTCTGTAATTGATTTACGATCTTCGACTCACATCGAACTGCTTGCAGAGGACACTTCGTCTTCGATGTAATCGATCGACATTATGAAATTTTTTGGGAATATTTTCGATCTCATCTTTGCACCTCATGTTCATCCGGAACTGTAGCAAGGGCAAACTATTTCAGTGTGAACGCTAGATTCATCCTCCACAATTGGCAGCTAAAACTCTTCCGGCGATTACCACGAACACTTTGAACTTCCCTCCAAACGTTCCACTTTCATTTATCCTTCCAGTTAATCAGGAAAATCTTGAGGAGGTGTACAAACCATGGGCAACATTTTAGGGGAACAAGCAAGCTTGCCACTAGTCCCACAAATCAGTTAAGAGTAACAGATTCGAGGCCCTGCTTGTATACTAGACGGAATTTTGCATTTCTATTTATGCTTCAGGCATGTACGAGGGCAGCTACATAACCTGCCTGGTTATATGAAGATGTCACGCAAATGTTGCCAAGTGACCTCTCTCGCACCGCCGAAAGAGGAGAAAATTCCACAAAGAAAGTCTGCTATTTCAGATTTATTGAACATACAGAAGGTGCGAACAAAAGACATTTAATAACATTAATAATAACTAACAATTACTTAGCTGTTTTATCACTTGTAGTAATTCTCTCTTGTTGCCCTTTTCATGTATTAAACCTCCTTAACTACTTTCTTGGGAAACTACTGAAAATAAAGAAGAAAAGATTGCCCATGTACGATTGTCTTTGAATCTCTGTTGCGTTACCAAGTCTAGCTAATGAGGTAAGTACTAGCCAATGTGTTGCTGTTTGAGTTTGCCTACCGTTTCGATGCTTTCTGTAGGGTGAAGAGGCGCTTGAGAGGATAAATCACTAATGGCTTTGAATTTTCAGGCTCTGACGAAGGCGAAAAAGCCGAAACGTTAGCTGTTGTTTAATAAAGACGATCAATAACAATCTTGACTACAACTCAACAAAATCAATTAAAAAAGAAGAAGGGGTTCGCAATTCTATTTAACAGCAGTGGATGTTCAAAAGGATCGGACTTGATTTTCAAGGATTTCCGTGTGTACCACTTGCAAAAACGCACTTGCATTGGGCGGAACAGGATTGAGCAAATGCGCTACTCATTGTTGAAAAGTTTATACTGTTCGAAAGCGATGGACATACTTACGCTCGATGATCAACAAACACTAGATTTGATCCAAAATATCAAATACTACCCTGAATTAATTCTCCTCCATCTAGTGTTTGTGCTCTTCTAACATTTCTAACCTTGTCTTCGTTCTCTAGGCGAGCATGGTGCCTGCCCAAAGAGCACGACATCCATCGAGTGGCACAGGATATTGACACTGATCCATATCGCTTCTCGGTCCTTTGGCTGAGATCAAAGCTTAGCTCTTGTTCTTATCAAGTGAGCCTTCGATTGGAGATTTTTGGGACCGGATGAGGATGCTCGCACAGCTCGGCCCAGCGTTGCAATCGCTGCAGGGATACGCGTACCTCCAGTGCGAAGAAAACGAAGAGAATTTCAAGTGATGATTGAGGTGCATTGCATATGTTCAACTTTTCAAAATTCCGACATCAACTTCTCAGACTCCAGACTGAGCCGCAACATGAAAAGAGAATTACAATGTAGCATGACTTTAAGCTGTTATGCTAGACACTAATATTGTCGCTATTGGATTTTAGCAATCTGAGCTACTGTTTCTTGTTGTGTACAACAAGGAAATTTGTTCAAAAAGTGCAGAAAGTTATAGAGGAGCGACAAGGGAAAGAGAGATAGATAAATAAATAGGTAAGAGAGGGAAGAAGAGAGAGAGAGATGAGTAATAGAAGCAATACGATAACCTGATAATTGCTTAACTTTTGCCCTTGTTTCAATAGATTCGAAGTTGCAAGTGTTCTTTCTGCAATTTTTATCACTTTTTTTCCACCATGATACATTTTCTACGTCATTTCCAATCGTTTGCACTAGATCTAAGCAAGAGAAAATGAAAAATTCGGGAGAAAGCTCGAAAAGAAAAAAAAAGTGCCAAAAATGTGTCCGCCACCGTATTTCCGATGAGTTGTGTGCTCCATGAAAGTGCGACACGTCAATTCTGCTGCACAGGCGCTAAGAACGTACTTTTGAAAAGCTTTTCGTTTCTTGTAATCAATATCTATCCAACCACAAGGCATACTGTATTCTATTCTGAATCGTTTTTTTTTACAAACTACTCTCATCGTTGGCCCACTTCTTTGATGCGTCTTTGATGGAATTCGAGTAGTTTCAAATTGAGAAAGCTGCTATTAGTCCGCTATTCTTGCAATATTATTATCTTCACCACGAACAGTACGAAGTCAAAGGCTGACGTTTATTCTAGTAAGTAATTTGGTCCTCATGAGTTCACTCAATGTTCACTCTCATCATCTAGTTTTTTTTTTCTCGATAGAAATTGCTATCGTTGAAATGAAGACATATTTCGAAAATTATTAGCTTAAGCTCGAAAATTGCTCAGCGGGGATGGGAGGATCCTCTGATATTCCCACCATTTTTCAAATAGACCCTGTTTAAGTACGAATCGTTCACCTACGACTACCATCCTCAGTTGCTTGGCAACGAATGCAGTCACGCTGGACAGAGGGTGTCACTAGAGGAGCTTGACCTCGACAGCAGAAATTCTCACCCGCATTCTCGTCTGTATGTTCTCTAGAGTCCAGTCAGTGCTATATGACGCCATTTTCCAGCAATTAAAGGCTAAATTACTACCTAGAGTAATCTTCGTTGAATGATTGAAAATTTCCAGGAGTTTTTTATTTGTTTCAGCAAAACAATATTCCTTTAAATGACGCAGGTGATGAATTATAATGCGCTTAATGATTTTCTGGAAAACCAAACAGACGATATTTCGTCCATTTACTTATGGTACGAAAAGCTGTCTGAAGTAAGTTTGAGATGTGCTGTTTTTTTTCAAAAAAAAGTCTATCTCAGCTCTGCCTGTATAGCAACAGAAACGAAGAAACTCTATTACTGAACAAATCGTAATGAGCACCTAATCCGATATGTATGACTCTTATGTCTAGCGCTATGTACATTTATGAGAATATTAGCGACGTCCTCAAAGATGAGCTGGAAGACAGCTAAATGTGGAAATTAAGATTGCTTTTTGTTCCAAAGAAGAGAAAGAAAGCCTTTCATTCATTTCTGAAAGAGCAATTTCAGGGAAAAAAAGTAGTAGAAGGGATTTCAACTGAAATAATTGTCATCAAACGAGACAGTAAAGTATTAATGAATAAATTAATCTATTCTACCTTTTTCAGTACGATTTGGAAGGAACAGAATCTCCTAGGGAGTTAGATACTATTTTTCATGCTATGAAGTGAGGTTTCCACTATTCAGATCAGTGGATACCCTTCGTATTGGAATTTTTTCAGATTTTTGATGAGCTTCTCATTCACAGCAGCTGAAGAGTTGAGAGAAGTTGCAGAGCGTGAAGCTGTCCTCATGGCAGAGAAGGAGGAAGCGTGGGAGGAGCAGAAAATAGCACTAAAGGTGAGTAGTACACATTTCGAGAAGGCTCGAGCTCAGTGAGCAAAGTATCATTCGCCCACGTCTTATCATTTAGTGTATAATTTTTGACAGCTATCGCTATCGAAGAAATACTTTGAACAAAACTGTCTTAAGATGCCATCGAATCCCGTGGAAAAAAAGCCTAGAAACACATATAATTAGTAATAGTACAATTTCAGGAAGAACTTGACACACTTCGCGAAAGAATTACTGTATCTGCGGAAGCTGGCGATTCAACTGAAGCGTTCAGAGCACAGATTGACTCATTAAGGGAGGAGAACCGCGAGCTAGAAAAGACGAACCGAGATCGAGACAGAGAGATGGCCGACTTGAGGGATAGGTTAGTTCCTGAAGCGAATGAATCTCTTCCACGATAACGAGTGGCAAAATATCTGCGTAGGTCGGACAGTAGTAAAGTAGTATGAGAGAACTAGGGCCCGATGTGAGGAACAAAAGAGACACGTGATCAATGTACTTAAATATATTACAGGGAAACTATTTTCAAAGAATGAGGAACTTTCAACAACACGTTAAGAATGCTAATACATACCTAATAACTACAATAACCCAAACGTAGAACAAAACTCAAAATCGTATCGTAAGGAAATGATTTTCCGTTCACTCACACTGGTCCTTCGGTAAATCAACGTGCAATCCCCCAACTATCGCAACTGGCGCGAGTAATGTCTTCTTGCTTATATTTTAGCGATGCTACATGAACGTTTCGCATTTAATTAAACATCTCTACGGTATGAATGTTGTCCTAACGCTTTCTCTCAGTTTTATTTTTGTAAAATATCATCAAGAAATTTTTGTTTATAATCTTTATTATATAGAACACAGTATGCAAAATCAACGGCATGTATCTTTATCGTATTACGGTTCCAAAAAAAAAAATCCATAAAAAGACTCCATTGCAATTCCCACATTGGAGTATTTTATTGAGATGTCAAACTGCTTCTCTTTCCATTCATTCTCCTTACTTTGTTCTTCTTTTTCTATGTTTTATTAAATAGTTGAACAACTAATCAGCTATTTATCTCTGGTGACTTTTTTATGGATGTATGTACTGCCGTAAGAGTTGTTGTTTTTGTAAGTGCACTTTTCTTGCAGATTCGAGAGCCTCGTAAGCAGAGCGGATATGCTCACCAGAGAACGTGATGCACTGGAACAACATGTACGGTGACAATCGTCTCGGGACCAGACTAATCTTCAAACTTTTGTTTTCAGAGGAACCAAATGGAAGACACGATTCGTGAACTTCAACGAAGAATTTCCGCAAAAAGTGAGGAAACGACGAACGAATGGGAATCACGAAAGCTGCGTCAAAGAAATGAACAAGCCGTGACTCTAACTAAGCAGATGCATGTATGGACCAACACTATTGAAAGAGGTCTGAAATCGAAACCTAAAAGGCCTCTGTACGTTTAGGCTGTCGTGCTCCAAAATGACGAACTACGTGAAGAAGTGACCCGTGTGGGAGATGCTCTCGAAGAAGCCACGAGAATCATAAAGGAGAGCTCAACTAGGTGCTTCTTCTTCTCTACCCACAAATTTTCACTAAGCACAGCGGTTTTTCAATGACTAAGACCTCTCCCTACTTAGTTTCTACAGCAGTTCCCATTCACTGCATTCAATTCATAGGTACGCTGAATTGACAGCGCAGCACGACGCGACACGAAGGGACCTGCGAGCAATTTCGGAGGAAAATGCCATAATGAGGGAAAAGGTCAGTCCCACTAATTTGAGCAAATATATCCGACTCAGTCAATTTCTCGAAATACTATTGACACAGATGCCTGTGTAGTGCTTTGATTGTTACTTCCAGAAACTAATTCCACTTCTCAAGAAAATACCGTGCCCCGTAAATTACAGTAGCCTAAACTTAGGGTTGTTGTAGATATTATGATCACTTCAACAGTCGTTGAATATATATATATATATATATTTGTAAGGATGTGTTTTTCAGTTAGAGGCAAGTAGTACTATGTTAGCTACGGTGGAGACCGAAGCGATGGACGTCGAGCAGTCAACGGCGGTCAGCAACACCGATATGATGGTGCTGGAATAATTCGTTAAAACGTCTTTTGCAGGCTAAATTGCGGGAAATGAACAACCGGAACAGAGAGCTGAGGGAAGAGCTCTACGCTACACAAGTAAGTTTAGTGCATACTTGTGGTAGTCATCGCTTATTTATTTGTAATTTTATTTCTTCACTAAACTGATTTCACTCACTTAATCCATTATTTGTAATAAGAAGAAAACCAAATGATCTGCAGAGAGAACTAGAAGAAATTCGTCAACTAGCCGACTCGATGAATCATGAGGAAAAGGAAGCAGAACTGGAGAAGCTAAGAAGTGAACTGATAGAAGCAACTAAGTGCGTAAGAAAAGTGGTCGATTTGTTGATTACGTCCTATTCCACAAAAAATTCGAGTACTTGAGTTCACATCAAAGTTTCTGCTTGATCCGAGCTTCTTTTGTATTTTTCTGTACTTGTGGGAATTTCCTCATAACCTAAGAGGTTTTCGATTGAATCGGGAGCGTTTGATTTAGGCTTCGACTATTGTTTCCTTTTGTGTTTGAATCTATTTCCACGGTGAACTGCTTCTTCAGAACAGCTCGGTCGTTGTACGGCGAACTAACCTCCAAGAGTTCCACCGATCCTACAGTGGCGTTCCAGCTTCGAATAATGCAACTGGAATCTCATCTTGAACAATCAAACGAAAAGGTACCTCATACGTCAAAGTCTTCATAAACTTTTGTCCATTCCAAATGACAGCAAATGCTCAGATCGCCGCACAAAAGAAAGCTCTTGAAGAACTCGAGGACACTTTAGTGAGCAAGGATAAACTGCATGGAGAAATTGCGGCCGAGTTGGAGAGGCTCAGAGAGGTTGGTAGGATTACAGCTGCCTAACAGGTTCACATTTCACACCGTGTTGTGCTCATCTTTTCAACTGACAGTTTTTTCTTCCAAAAGCGAAGAAGAAAAGCTCTCTCGCAAATTCACATTCGCAATGAATTTTGAGTTACAATAGCGTTTCGAAAATTGGAAGCAAATACCACATATCGCGATCCGGGGCACAAGAGACCTTCAAAGTTTCGAGAGTCAAAAACACAGCGACGGCACCTTTCTACTAGCGTGAACGCCTCATTTTGTAGATATTGAGACTGTTGAGATCGTAATGGTCTCAGCTAGCCCTCATTCTTAGTTTCTAACATTCCAATTTCAATTCGTCTCACATTAAAGAATTTCATTCATCACGATCACAAAAAATTGGAGTTGGATTAGAATCAGATCGATACAATTAAAGGCATCTCCCCACGAATCTGAGGTGGTGCAGATTTCAGGTGGAGTATTCTTATAAGGGATAGTAATTATGGAGAGGAGGATGATTCCGTCCATTTCTTCCTAATTGACGTAAAAAACGGCCCGGAAGATGCGGCGCGCTCCAATCGAACTCCTCGTGGAAAATAGCGCGCCAGAACGCCCGAAGCCGTATCTTGCGGGCCGTTTTTTACGGCAATTAGGAAGAAATAGACGGAATCACCCCTCTCTCCATAGTCTCCCATCCCGTATACGAATACTCCACCTGAAATCCGTATCACCTCAGATTCGTGGAGTGATGCCTTTAAACATCGCATCGATGCAGTTTAACCTATATGATGGCAGCATCGCAAACACGCCAAACAGAGCAAACCCAGTTATGAATGCGACCACTGTTTAGCGGCATTGATCAGAAGCATGCCACTACGATATCAAAGAAAGGGGTAGTTTAGATTGCTAAGGCATAGAGGAAACAATAATGTTGATGAATGCAACAGTTCCAGGGCAACATCGTCCATTCTAACTCTCTTTCATTCTTTCTCTTCTGTGGGATCTGTATGCTGCAACTTAATTTGGAGACTAATAACTTGATGATCGAATCGTTTTACAAATCGGCCTTATGCTACCAATATCACCCACTTGTGATTTTGTTCATTTTCCTCCCTTTGGAGGTGGACCAATCTTTGCGGCCGTGCAACGCTGTGCCGACCCGTAACGGGGTGTAAAGGCACCACGAGCTCATGAGGTGCCTAGTGTTACCAGTCCGCTTGGGATGCGCCATCACGATCACTTCAATTCAGAATTTTGAAGTTTTGGAGTTTACGAACGTGTAACTGGCCTATACAATGACTTGCGGAATAAGCTGTTGCGTAAAGTGAGTGTTTTATCCTCCCAGACAAGTGTGGCACGAATTTATCGACCCGTGGGATGAAAGGCTTAGCGAGCACTAGGGCGGATTCGAACCTCCATCGTGCAGGCAACGGAGCCTTTGACCGACTGCGCTACGCCCGCCCCACGAGCTCATGCGGACCCAAAATTAAATAACCTTGACGAGACTCTCTCGAATTAATTCGATAACTACAAGATCTAAACTTTGATCTTATCGAAAACGCCGAGAAGCGATACTAGCAGCTGTCAATACATCGTCCTGCTCGAGTCGCACTCTGTGTGGGCAGCGCAACGTCGCATGCTCAACGCTGACACACGTAAGAAGTTTTGAGAAAAAAAAACATGCACAATGAGCTTATTGGTACGAAATGATTATACTACGTACTTCGAAGGTGGGATTTTGTGGCGCCTCAGCAAGGGAACGAAGATCGCTTCTATCTCAGGCAAGAGATGTCTTGCACTTTTGATGTCAGAAGAGTTCTACTACTGCTTCTACTGTACGTTCGTTCCGCTCATACAAACTTCAAATTTTGCATGTATCCAGAAGAGCACCCCAGTACAGTGACGTGCAAAATTTCTACTCGGGTCAATACAACATGAAGCACGGTGTAGTTGCACGAGCGGTCGCTCTGGAGCGGAGCTTTACCGCTCGCAGACCGCCTTCGAGTGTTTTGCTCGAGAATTTGCCAAAATTTGCAAGTGACGACAGGCGAATCGATACTGACCGCAAATTTATGGTTGCCTTCATTCCCTTTGCTTTTTTTTCTGATATTTTTGGTCTCTAATGCTTGTTTTCTTTCGTATTTTTGTTATTTTTGCTGTATTTACTTTTATTGTGTAGATCTATATTGTATGTGTATTGTTCTTACGTTATTGTATTGTTTTTATTCATGTATTTGTTTTCATGCCAATGTTCTTTTTTTGTTCGTAAGAGAGGGAGGGTGAACGAAGAAACAAAAGAAGAACGTTAGCATAGAAATAAATACAATTTTGAACCAAATTTCAAAAGGAAAACATGAAAAAAAGCAGTACAATAATTCAAGAACAGTACAGATACGATATAAATAGACTTCTATAGCAAAAGCAAATACAAAAAACATAACAAAAACACGATAAAGGAAACATAACTTACTTAGATACTTAGATGGCCCGTCTTCACTGGACGTGCGGGCACCAACATCTCTTCCACTCGTCTCGTTCCCTCGCCATTGTCATCCAAGATGTTCTCAAGCTTCGTGAGTGACGTTGACGAGGTCCTTGAGCCGTATCCAGCTGAGCTCTCAGCTGGTCCATCCGTGCAGCGAACACGTCACCCCATCTCGTTGGCGGTTTCCCTCGGGGGCGTTTAGCGTCCCTTGGGATCCACTCTAGCGTTCTTTTAGTCCATCTATCGTCGATTCTTCGCATGATGTGACCGGTCCATCTATGTTTTGCTTTCGATACATATTCCGCTGGGTCGCGAAGACGGGACATTCCTCTTAAGTCGGAGCTATGAAGACCGGCAAGGTGTTGTGTGCGCCGGTTAAACTTCAGGAGACATCTCTCAAGGGCTCTGTGGGTAGTAAGTAGCTTCCTAGACGTGGCCGCGGTGTCTGCCCACGTCTATGCTGCGTAACAGAGCGCTGGAAGGACTGTCGAGTCGAACAGATGGGCACGAAGATCTTGGTCCGTCAGTTGGTCCGTAGCTTCCCTGACGGCTGCGAATGCTGCCCATGCTGCTCTCATTCTTCTATTCAGTTCTTCCTTCAAGTCGTTTTCCATGTTCATAGAACGTCCGAGGTATACGTATGACGGAGTTTCCACGATTTGGGAACCTTCAAGTTGTACTCCTCCGTCCTCACAGTAGGCGTTCCTCATGAACTGTGTCTTCTTTCTGTTTATCCGCAGACCTATTCTCTTCCCTGCTCGGTTCAATTCGTTGAGCATCGTTTCTGCTTCATTGGTACTGCTCGAAAAGAGAACGATGTCGTCCGCGAAACGAAGGTTCGAAAGAAATCTTCCATCAACACGTATGCCCCTTTCTTCCCAGGATAGTGATTTCATTATCCATTGCAATGCAGCCGTGAACAGCTTCGGCGATATAGTATCGCCTTGTCGTACCCCCTTTCCAATGGGTATGGTGAGAGGGCGGTGGAAAAGCTGTGTCCTAGTCGTGCATCGTTCGTAGCAATTGGCTAATGTCCTCACATACGACGCGTCCACACCTTGATCGATCAGCGCTGACAGTATTGCATTCGTTTCTACGCTGTCAAAGGCTTTCTCATAGTCGACGAGGGTTAGAACAAAAGGCAGGCGGTATTCCCGGCAAACCTCTATGACCCTCGACACGGTCTAGATGTGGTCCAAGCAGCTGAACCTTTGGCGGAATCCAGCTTGTTCTTGAGGCTGGGCTTCATCCAGCGTCCTAGATATGCGTGTGAGGATGATCTTGGTGAATACTTTGTATAACACGCTCAGCAAGCTTATCGGACGGTAGTTCCGAAGGTCTTCTCGGTCACCTTTCTTATGGATAAGAAGGGTTCGCGAAGTTTTCCACTGGTCTGGGATCCTTTCTTTCTGAAGATAGGATGTCATGTGCGCTGATAAGATTACATGAAGCGGATGGCCACCAGCCCGAAGAAAGTCTGCTGATATAAAATCAGGTCCGGGGGCTGTGCCAGGTTTCATGCTCTTGATAGCAACTCGTACTTCCGAAGGGAGAATCCGTGGTGGAGCTTCGCCAGTGGGGTATATTGGGCTTGACACAGGAGTTGATGAACGGAAAAGGTTCGAGTAGAACCTCTCCGTAATGATTTCCATCTCACGACGAGAAAACGTGCGCGCGTGTGTCGCCTTGGTCCAGAATCAATGACGTCCTGAGCAACCTGAGATTTGATCGCCTCTCACCGGTCGCCATACCGTCCGACGTCTGAGACGGCAAGGCCCAGTGTGCAGGGTACTGAGGCAGTGAATATGCTGGAGTGGCAAAGAAACTTTTCCCCAAACTAAGCAGCCATGCCACGGCGAGCTTAGCTTTCACCACAGGTCGTCGCCCAACCTATATGGATCAGGGAACCACCTTGCGACATTTTGCCAAGACGGTGGTGAATCTTAGCAGTGGTTTACTCTTAGCTAGGCTTCCGATTCCGAGAAGTCGGAATGTCGGATGTGTCGAACTCCTTCTCAGCTTGGGAGACCCTGCCGGAGGACGAACCTCCGCTGTGCATCGCAGTTCGACGCCCAGTGTCACCTCCACGCCACTATGAGGCGGTAAACCGTTGTGGAGGAAAGGAAACATAAGTGACGAAAAAATCAGAAAGAAAAGCAAAAGAGATTGGAAGAAACAAAGAAATGCGAACAATATCGTATGTGTGATGCCATCTGGCAAAATTTGGCAAACTGGCAAGCAGACCGTCCGCAAGCGGACAAAAACCGCGTTGCTCCAGCGCGACCGCTCGTGCAACTACACCGTGCTTCATATCGTTTTGATCCGACTATATTCTGGTATTTCATCAGGAATTTTTACGTGTGTTTGCGTCCCCTACGGGAGTACCCCATTGCATTTATTTGTCCGCATGGAGTACGACTCCCAGGTGTTGACAACTTCCCGCGTCGCTTCTCGGCCTTCTGGCTACGATCAACGTTTAGTTTGTGTTCTTATCGAATTAGCCTTCGATAGAGATTCGAGTGAGTTCTGTTAAAGTTATCTGATTTTTACGACCGGAAGAAGTCGTGAGGTTGCTCGCACCTCGTCGTGGGTCGGCCCAACGTTGATGGTGGATGATCGGACACCTCCGGTGGGATAAAAAAAAAGAACAAAATCATAAGGAGTGGGTGTTATTGTTAGAATATGACGCATTATTTCTTCCACAGTTTAGTCCAGAGTCGAAAATCTAACCAAATTAATTTCGGAAGTTAAATAACCGGAAATTAAATTTAATTAATTAAAGCAGCTAGAGACGAGTGTCAGTAAAAGAAAGCTGAATAGGGAGAGGGTGGTATTCTGAAACTTATATGCTCAATCAATATTGACTTTGGAACCCTTTGGATCCTACTAATCTAAACTACGTAGCGTTTCCCTCAAAAAAAGAAAACACGTTTTTAAACATCGTGATTAGCTTAATCTTCACTACTTCTATTGTGGAGGGCTAACAACACCCACTCCTCTATTATCTCCAAATCTCTAGACTGAACTATTACTGGAAGTAAGGTAAACGCCACATCGTCACAACTAAGACAAACAGATTGTCACAGAATAAGTTAAGTGAGTCAAATAGTTATTTTACGGGAAAAATTGCAACCAAGAGCAGTAGAATCGGGTAACAATATGGATTCGTTTTCTTCTCTTCTTCCATCAAAGTTCACATCATCTTGAAATGTTCAATTTTAGCTCAAATTCGGCGATGCTCGTGACGAGTTAAAACGTCTGACAACACAGCTCTCCTTCCGTGATGAACAAATCGCACGACTCACCAACCACTGCACACTCCTACAAATCGAACTTGGAACATATGCTGAACGATCGGCGAAACTACAGAGACAGGAAGGTTACGTCGCGATCACGGCGAAGGAAACTCAAACTAATGGTGGCAGACCGGATGTGGTTCCGCACAGTGACGAGCGCTCTAAACTTACTGAGAAGAAGTCTGGAAAGTCCTCGAAGCCACGAAATGTGAAAGGAGTGGAAATCGTTGAGGAAGAGCGAAATTGTCAACAAGAAGTTCTAAACAAAACACGCTTTGACCAGGATGTCTGGGAACAACAGGCAAAACTTATGGTCAGCCTGTACTCAGAATTGATGCAGATCATGGAGGTACGTTATTCCCTTTATTATGAAAATTTAATAATAATAGTAATAAAAGTAATAGTTCTCAAGCTATATGTGTTTAACCCTACCCACCTTAGCAGCACTTTTCAGGAACAAGAAGTTGAGAAGAAACAGATGACAGAGATGGAAGAGGTGTTGTTCAAAGGTCGCAGAGCAATGGATGACGCAAAATCCCATTTGCTTGTGAGAAATCTTCAACAGTTCTATCAAAAAAAAAAATCTCTTTAAACAGAAGCCTTCAACTCGGGCTAAAACAACTCATGCATCCTAGAAAATTATCCAGAGACCGGAACATCTTTGCACACTTGCCCGAAGTTCACTATTTAACGCTTTATACTGTTGGTTTAAAGAGATTGCTGTTTAAAACAGCATTCAGAAACAAAAAAATGGTTCGAATGAAAGGAAGCGAAAAAGTAGTAAAGTATTAGTGTTAAAGAAAAAGCGCTAAGCACTCGGAGATTAGATGGAAACTTTTGATCAGACACCCCTCACTTTTAAAAGAAATCATTGTTGTCAAACATCAAAAATGGATCTAAAAAAACGGGCGGTGAGACGTTTATTAGGAAGGGGTAGAGAGGAGAAAATAGAGTAGCAGACTAGCAGAGCCGGAAGAGAGCTTAGGAAACACTATCTAGTATCTAAATAGTAGCTTATTCAGTAAGAAGGTATGATTGCTTCGGACTTCTTCAGAAGGTCTTACACAGTACTGCACACGTTGGCTGGCTTGATTTTGAAAGTAGGGTCAAGAGTACAATTGGAGATGGCAAGCAACGTAGCCTGCATTGCGGTGTCCAACAATTTTCGGATGGTGATTGACAAGCGGGGACTATACACAAAGTTGCAAAATTCCGTACCTCTCGCTTTTTTCATCAAAAAGATATTTTTGGAAGAACTCACTCCTAAATACCGCAGTTAAAGTATACATTAAAGGCAGCACAGTACGAATAGGATATGAGAGAATCCGCGGGAGAATTCAGAGATGGGGTTGTGGATTGCGGGATGGTTCCGCTCATCCCTCCCTAATTGTAGTAAGAAACGGCGTGAAACCCTATTTCGCATCTACAAGATAGAACGCTCACGTCACGTTCCTTCAGCAGCCTTGTCTTTTGTATCATTTGACTAAGCTAGTGAAGTAACATCACCGATCCTCGTCCGCTCCCACTTCTATGCGGTGCGTGCACAAGGGTGACACGTTGCAACTGAAATAAAAAAAAAGTGTCTTTCACTCCGAATTTACGACGACTAGGGAATGATGCGCGGGAGCACCCCGGATTTCGCCTTCTGCAACACCACGCCTACCTTTTCCATTCATCCACTCATTCACGGATTCACTCATCACGTCATATTCATAATATGTTGCCTTCGAGTAACGCTTCAACTGATTTGTTTCCATTCGTCTTTTTCTCGCTGATCCACATGGCTCATCGGAACTTCTTCAGCAGCTTCTTCAAGAACTTCTTTCTTCTTCAGCAGCTTCTTCAGGAACTTCTTCAGCAATCCACATGGCTCATCGAAATTTGAACAAATAGACTTACTTACTTACTTAAAGGCAGCATAGCACGAATCTGAGGTGGTGCGGATTTCAGATGGAATATTCGTATACGGGATCGTAGACTATGGAGAGAGGTGATTCCGTCCATTTCTTGCTAATTGGCGTAAAAAACTGCCCAGAAGATGCCGCGTGTGCACACAGCTGGCGCACTCCAATCGAACTCGTTGTAGAAAATAGCGCGCCGGAACGCTCGAAGCCGTCTACTGTGGAAGGGCTTTTTCGGGCCATTTTTCACGGCAATCAGGAAGAGATGGACGGAATCACCCCCCTCTCCTTAATCTACGATCCCGTATACGAATACTCCACCTGAAATCCGTACCACCTCAGATTCGTGGGGTGATGCCTTTAATCGGCGGGCTGATGTCATTGCCTGACGTGACTACTTCTCGATCTTCTGCGAGAGCTTGCACAGAATCAATCTATTCGTCGCTGTTGGCTTACTATCACGGTTCATCGCCAATTTCTTATTATCCAATCATTTTATGTCCGGTCAACTCTGTGCTAATCGAACCCCACCCATGCCTTCACCATCTTCAAAGTCCTTATGAGGTATGGTAGCATGATGGCAGGCTGACAACTACATACTGTTAGCCAATTATACATTTGCAATTGCTTCTCCTTCTTTCAATAAACGCCGAGTCGAATCTTCGAGATAACTCGGTGCATACGTCAATGAACGCATCCGACAACTGGTAATTCTCGGAGGTTAATTTGTTGTTCACTTGGCATTTTTCTTGTTCTTTTGGGACGGAATATACAAGAGACATTAGAAGAGGGATGAGTCCGCATGATTTAGTTGTGATGAATGAACAAATAAATTATTAGATTAGACGCATATCTTTCCTTACAAAGAACCTTCAAAAGGAGAAGCCCGCAACTGACAAAGTGTATACTTAATTCTATCTTAATGAAAATGTTCTAAAAAAAATCGTGGAACTCTATTACATGATCTTTTAAATTTTAGTTCGCCTATGAAGAAATTTATCGCCTGAAAAAGAACCAAAACATGCCAGAGGAAACGGAAAACGAGGAGAAAGAAGTGGAACTTGTAGAGCTACGGGTAGGATTTGTAGATTCACCTGTTTAGTACTTACTTATTCGTAGTTATCTGTCTCTATCTACTCCTTTGTAAATTGATCCACTTTTTGGTCGATTTTAGCGTCTCGTTTCCGCACTCAAAACAGGCGGTACTGAAATGGAGCGTCAAGCCGATGAGACCACGAGGAAGCTGATCACCGAACAAATTGAACGCATCCGGTCAACTGATCAATGTTCCATCTTTATTCTGAAAGCTGTGTTGAAATACAAAGAAATTTCAGTTTATCTCGCATGAATACCGCATTACGGAGAAAAAGTGATCGTGCGGAACAAACAATGCGGCGAGCACGAGAGAAGATGGTAATCATAGAGACACACGCTGGGAAACGTTGTGCTCAATTACAGTATCAATTAGTAAGTTGAAAATGTAACTTTTGCATTCTAATGATACTCTTTGCTACAAGAAAATCGCTTCAGGACACAGCGCTTATTGAGCTGGCAAACTGCCAAAGTCAATTAGTACGCTCGGTATCAATCGAGACCTACGAAAAACTTGCGTTACGCTTTAAAAAAGAATGCATTTCTGAAGTACTGGAGAGTGAAATTGATGAGGTCTGGAAAGACAGTACTGTTTCCATCGCTGCACCAACTGATGTCAGAGCCCAAGAGCTCGAGGCTAAGAACTCATATCTGAAAGTAAGCATAGTACACTACCCCAAAGTGCGGCCGTAATCGAAACAATTTTGTAGAAAATCGTCGAGGTCATCAGTGAACAGAATGATTTCTGGTCCAAGGAAACTGAAATACTGCAGAATGAGAATGAAGAATTGAAACGATTTGTCGAAGACATGGAAAACGAGAGCGATTTGAAAAATATTTTAGGTATGTTTGGTAGAAGTTCTTAGCTACATGATTTGATAAAAGCACCGTATCAAGAAACTGACGATGTTGGTTCCTCTGTGGACAAATGTAGAGTTAGGTATGTAAATTACGAGTATGAGCGTGGCTCCGCTAAATTCCCTCCAGTTGTTCCTAAAATGGCGTGGGAATCGCCTTAGTTCCTACGAGGTGCGTAAGAACGCGCCACCATTCTACACGTGTCGGCTCCCTCTGCAGCCTATTTGTTGCTTTTACATTAATATGGTGCCGAATAGACCTCACCGATTCCCGATCGCTCGCTCGTGGATGCAGAGCGTGCACATGCTCACACGTACGCCGTAGGAACTAAAGCTATTCCCAAGCCATTTTTAAGACGATCAAGGGGAAATGAGCTAGGCCACATTCAGATTTCTAATCAATAGACCGAACTCTATGTTTTCACACATACATCCCAAAATTGTAATTTTTGTGGTATATTGGCCTTACCATTCCGTGATGACGGGTAACAGCACGGTCACTGATCCACGAATGGCACGTTTTATGAGGAAAACCAAAACATCACCGTCTTCTCGACAACACATTGCTTCAGCTTCGATAGAGCAACGTCTTCTCGAAACCATCAGAGAACAACAGGAAGATCGACGTGATCATGAGAGAGCATACAGGAAGGCTCGGGAAGTTGAGGAGAAGCTCGGACAAGAGCGAAGCGAATGGTCAGCACAGCGTTCACGATTTCTGTTCGCCGTCCGAACACTACAATCTGCTCTTTCTGTACGTTGTGTTTTTGCATGAAGCACACGGCATTTCTCACTTATCTATCACGCTTGATATCCATACCTTTTAGAATGCTCGCCTCAACACCCTTAACAGCCTATCGCTTATTCAAATAGAAAAACTTAAGGCAAAAATCCAAGAAATCCGAGAAAATGAAATGCTGGTTGAAGATAACAAGGAAAAGGTCAGCTCAATTATCCCAGCCGAAAACAACCTAGAACTCTAGCTTTTATTTCCAAGAAGATGTTGAAAATAATTCAATTTCTTGGTCTTTAGATAGAGAGAATGCGTGACAAACTTCAGCAAAAACTGGCACTCCAGGAAGGTGCCCGTAAAGCAAAAGATGCGATCGACGAAGAGAATGCGGATGTCTTGAGGCTAGAAAGAAGACTTCAAGCGGTATATAGCAGCCTGGAAATGCAAAAAGTAGAAAATAATCGCCTTGAAAGTACGGTAAGTGATCGATGGAAACAAAATCTCTACGAGGTTTTAGGAGCAGCACTCACGATTTAAAAACTCTCGTTCTACAATGGCGAAAATCTCTTGTTCTCCTTGTATTATGTCCCAAGCCTTCTTCAAAATGGTTTATTTCTATTTTCTTTTTGGAAGACAAGCTTCTGCAGCACATGGATAAGCTTTTTAAAAACTTGTGCTGTGGTGGTTTCGGAGTAGCATACGGATTCCTTGCTTTGTGCAGATAACACGGACTTTGCAAATGTTACTACATTTGCTACTGTTAAAATAATTCTAAGTTGAAAAGATAGAAGTCCACTGAATCTTTATGCCCACTTACCTTCAGCACTTCTTTGATGCCCCATGGAGAAGAAAAAACGTGTTTGCTTTCTTTATGGTTTTTTCGAAAGTAATTGCATTATTACAGGTCAAACTCAAAGAAGCTCAATTGTCGGATCTCAAGGAAGAACTTACCTCTGTTAAAAAGGAGAATGAAGACCTTATGACAGCCATCGCAAGTGCCAACTTATGGGGGAAGTCCACAGAGAACAAGACTGTGGCGAAAGATGAAGACCACGCCGATCTAGAGGAGCGCAGCTCGACTGTCATCAGAAACTCACCCGCAAAGCGATTTGTGGAAGGATCTCAGGTCTCAAGCGATGATTCAGAAGGTGATTAGAATCGCATTAAATGAAGAGTTTCCTAGAATACATTGTGGGTGTGTGTAGCGCAATTGGCAAAAGGCTCCGCTGCGAGGTATGCACGGTCGCTAGTTGAGACCGCCCCAGTGCCAACCAGGCCATTTATCTCTCCGGGGTCGATAAACTGGTACCAAACTTTCCTGGGAGGATAAAAACACAAACAGTGAACGCGTTGGTGCATCCCAAGCGGATCGATTAACGTCACACACCTAATATTGTGTCTTTATTGTCATTTCAGCCTCTTCAACAGACTCCGAAAGAGGTACGGTGAAAACAGTTCTGCAAGACAACTCAAGAGAGTTCGAGAAACGTTTAGCAAAGATGAAGGAAGCTGCGGAACTATGCATTCAAGGATACAAAGTGGGTTCGCGTAGTCTAAAGATTTAAATTAAAAATTAAATTGAAAGGATATTCTAGAATCAATTACTGCAAAAAGATCAAGCAGTGGAAATGTATCGCCAGCTTGCTGAGGAGAAACTCTCCACACGGCCACAGAATACTTTGGAAAAAGAGATAGTACGCGAAGAAATTCGAGTTGTAGATGAGCAAACTGAAGAACGGCTACGCCATGCGCTTGGCGATGTAGCTAGATTAAAGGCAAGCATAGTTACATGCCTCTTGTTCTCCGTCTGCCAGCCATAATGATGATTCCAGGAGGAAATCGAGGAACTCGAGAAGGCGAATCGAGCGCTCTACAGAAAACGAAGAAAGAGCGTTGTTCCTACTGTTGATACGGTACCTACCAATTTTTCTGGAAAAAATACATACTGTAGTAGGGTCAAAACGACATGAAGCACCGTGCGATTGCGACGTGGCTCCTCTCGGGGCGCTTCGGTGGAACGTAGCGGCTAAGAGCGTGGTGAAATCCTTGTTGGCACCACCCATCACTGCAGTCTGCGATGGTGCCTTTTGGTCCCAGCTCCTGCCTCCACCACGCCATTTCGAGCGCGTACGCAAATGCCCCGCAACTACACTCGTGATGCATGTCGTTTTGAGGAAAGGAACTATATCAGGAAAGATTCTCGGAGACGTATCGTTTTACTCTCTTGCAATGTAATTTAGCATCGACGCTGTTTTCTGAGAACTACAGTAGAAGTGCACCTTATTTAGAAAAAAACTATTGCTTCTTCCTAAGCTTCATAAACTAAAAAAACTCCTACATGAAGAATCTGAACGTCTAGCAACGTCTAAATAGGAATTTAGAAAGGTAAACCCTCCGTTTATTTATATGTCAGATTAGTTTTGAAAGAAAAACTTTACTTCATGTTGGAAAGTAAAAGAACATTTTTATGAACAAAACTTTCCTAGGTTCCCAAAGTGCAACAGTACACAAATCAGTTTATCTCAAATCCCTTCCAAAGAAATTTTCAAAAGTGTCTGATATAGTATCAAATTTACTAGAGAAAAATGTCCGTAACTCAAAGATTCTCTCTGCTTTGCCTATTCATCCTCTTTCTGTTACCCATAAGACAAAGCGGCTTAAGCATTTAAGGAAGTTCAACTGTCCTTTTTTAAGGTGGACTGTCAAACAGATCCCATAGCTGGAAGTGAAGATAATGAGGAGACAAAGGAGACGCGAGGAAAGACAAAAACATCGTCACGAAATTCAACAGAGAGTACTTCATCTAATACGGTAGGGATGAATTTCTACCGTTCTTAGAGAGGAATCAAAAACGCTTTCTTCTTTTAAACCCTCCTCGAATATCTTGCAGTCTTTCATCTTTTTTTCTCTCACAATTCATTTTCATTTCTCATAATTCTATTGATTTGGTCCAATTAGAAGTACACAATGGGATAGCCGAAAATTTAAAAAAAAGAGAAGATCTCCCCACTCTATAGCTTTCTGGCACCGGCGCACCATTCCGACACCTTGGGACCAGTTTCACCCTATTTTAAAGCTACCCGGCTCCGGGGCACGAATTCAATGCCGTAGAACCCTTGTCACCCAATTATACCGCGTTGGCGCTCCGGCACACCAAAATGACGCCATGGTGTCCGTCTCCCCCTCTCTTTTCGGAATTTCTTCACACACACACGCACGCACGGACTAAGCGCGTTATTATATAGCATGATATATATAGTGAGTGAGTAAGTGAGGATGGTTGATCTCTACCCGTAGGTACCTATACTAATAAATGCATCACATCACGAATCTGACGTAGTATGGATTTCCGATGGACAAACTCTACACGGGGTCGTGGATTGCGGGAATAGGAGTGATTCTGCTCGTCGCCCCCTATCGCCCCGCCCCAATCCTTGTAGAAAAACGGCGAGAAAGACTCCGTTTTTCATAACAGTTTCAGCTGCAACGACCCAGTTTTGAACACGCGCTGCATTCAGCTGCACAGCGGTCGAAAGCCAGTGTTCTCCTCGACTGCTTATTCAAGTGGAAGCAATGAATAGGTTGCTGAGGGGACCAGAAAGTACACATAAAGGAAGGTTCTCACGTACCTCGTAGAAAATAAAGCGGTTCACACGCCGTTTTTAACGACGTGTAGGAAGAGGTGAGCGGAACCACCTCTGATCCCGCAATCTACAATCCCATCTCCAACTTTTGCCGTGGATTCCCTTATCACGTCAGATTCGTGGTATGCTGCCGTTAAACAATCATCACAATGTAAGTCTTTAGAGGTTGAGTTAGTCAGGGAAAGAGGACCTGAGCGATGGTGCAATTGCGTGTGCGCCGCACTCGAGGCAGCAGGGTGAGACCCTCATTCAGTTCTCCAGAAACCAAGACATTCAGTTAATTTATAATAATAATGTTGACAGACTGTTGATAGATACTTGTTCACAGCCTTCGCCAATCACTTAAGCCAGAACTAGTCTTTTTACAGGAAGACAAATTCGAAGCAGAAAGGCAGCGATACAAAAACGAAATAAAGCAACTGCAAGGAAGACTACGTCGCGTGATTGGAAATAACAAGGTGAGTTCATTTTAAAGTTGGTTGAGGTGGAATTGATGAAATTCTGTTGCAAAATAGGGTAGAGTAACACTTTCGAGGAAACGACTTAGAGAATTTTCACCGATTAGTAGCAAAAAAGGAAAGGAACCGTCTTATAGTTACCTATATTTTATGCTCATGTCTTTGAATCTCTCGTTCTATCATCCTCGTGATATTGGATGCTGGATTTGAATCTCAGTCTTCATAGGAAGCATTTGAAGTAGGAAGGATCTGCGTGGAAACTAAAAACGAGGTCTATAAGAATGAGTTTTTTACTAGGGTGTTTGGAAGGTATCTGCCGAAAATTTCACAGTAGCGCTTTTTTTTTAGATGTTCTGGAAGTTCCCGTTTAAAATATATTATATAAGGACACTACCGCTTGTATATACATAACATATCTGGCTCCCTCTTCCTTGCCCATTTCATCCTATAATGGTCGAACATCCCACCCATATTCGACACGTACTCCTTTACGAGTTCGAATCTGGCCACCCCGCTGCTGAAGCCCATCGAAACTTAAGTCACGTATTCGGCACTGAAGCCCCTTCTGAGCGGCCTGTGCGGGCCTGCTTCCAGCGCTTCAAAGCCGGAAACAAGAAACTCGAAGATGAGCCTCGCTCTGGTCGACCGACTGCAATATCGTCCGACGAACTTAAGAAACTGGCGGAGCCGCATCCATTTGAAGGTGTGCGGTATTTTGCCGCCAGTCTTGGCTGTTTGCTGTCCACCGTGAGCAATGGACTGCGATCTCTCGGAATGGTGAAAAAGCTCTCACATGCATTGAGCGACGGCAACCGCCAAAGACGCCTGGACGTCTGAACTCAGCTACGGATCCTTTCGAGAAAGATGAAATCCATGAGAAGAAGGTCATGCTTAGCGTCTGGTGGGGAGTTCATGGAATCTACCGTTTCGAACTGCTGCCGGACAACACGACAATTACTGCTGAGGTCTACTGCGCTCAACTGCAAAGGCCGACAAGATCCGCAAGGAGCACCCGAAGCTCGACAACGTTCGCCTGCTGCACGATAACGCGCGCCCTTACATCGCGAAGAAGACTTCCCAGAAAATTCCAGAGCTCGGATGGGAAGTACCGCACCTACCGTACAGCCCGGACCCGGCCCCGAACGAATTCTACTACCGCTTCAGCATCACCTGGAAGAAAAGCGCTACGATGATCGTGACCACCTCGAAAATGACCTTTGGGCTTTCTTTGCCTCCAAGTCGCCGGAGTTCTACGCCAAAAGAATCCATGATGTTGTGAGACGTTGGCAGAAGGTTGTCGATGTTGATGGAGATTATTTCGTCGAATAATAAAATGTTATTAAAAAGTTGTTGTTCTGAAATTTTGCCGTATTTCGGCAAAATTCTTTCCGAACACCCTAGTAGAATGACTATAAAATATTTACTTGATGCCCTTATTCTATTGAATACCCGATAATGATTGAATAGTACCCGATGCGACACCTGAAATTCCACAAGGGAATTCCGTCCCAATTATGATGTACTTTCAAATTCTCTAAGCAGAAATTGTGAGTAAAAATCTAATGCAGATATTCCCAAACACAATTCCATAATTTCTTTTCCTAAACAGCAGATTAGTGAGGTGAACCTAACTCCAAAACTTCAGAAATGATCGATTTTCTTCCTCCTCAAAAATGCAGTTATAGTAAGAGAATTCAAAATAAGTGTGAGATAATATCACTTGTAACTAGCTTAAAAAAGTAACTGTTTATAGGAATTAACGATTGCTTGCGAGAAAATCCGTGACGATGCTATGGCTGAACTAGAGGTGCGAGTGCCAAGAACAAAAGAAGTCGATGAACAGGCTATGATTAGAATACGGTACGAATGAACAAAATTAGTTGACTCTGTCTAAATTTGTCGAGCACTCAGCTAAAAAAGAATAACAACTAGTTCTTGTAACGTTATTTTGTGCAAAATGAATTCTTTTCAGGGTGGAGTTCGACAAGGCCAGGAAGGAGAATCGTGCGCTGCGGAAAATTATTGAGAAGCAGAAGATTTCCTTGGAATCCTTCAAAAAAGAAGTAGTCCTAAGAAAAAGTGGCGAGGTACGAAGCTTTTTTGCGTTTGTGTTGGGGCTTGGAAAAATTACCAAAAATCCTTAAGGAAGAAATGGCTAGGTGGATTGAACGCAAGAAACTTGAGGAAAGCCTCAGTTCTGTAAGGAAGAAGCTTGTGGACTCTCTAGAGAAAGAGAAAGTGATCCGTGAAAAACTAAGCAAGAGAGAGAGAATTCTGGAGGAGTTCAGAAGAGATGAAGAAGTGCGGCAGCGAGAACTGGATCGCACTCGCAAGAAATGCGCGGAGCTTCAATATGAAAGGGTGAGTAAGAACATAAAAATTGACTCTAAAACTGTACAAAGGAAGTGTTCCAGGACAAAGCATTACGAGAGAACACCGAGGTGCATGTTCTTCAGAAGAAGCTCTTAGAAGAGTCGGCAAAGTTGGAACAGAACGAAAAGGTTCCGCTGGGGGGAGGTTTTGGTGTGAACTAGGGACCATAGGAAGATTATTTCAAATTTCAGGATATCTCTTCGCTGTCCTCGCACCTTAAATTACTCCAACACGAAAATATGAAGCTTCTACATACCATCGAAGAAGTAAAAGTGAGACAAATCGAAAGGACGTTAAAAGAAATTAACCCAAGAACAACGTCTTCACAAGGCACACAAGCAGGTAGAAGTGTCACCTGGAAGGAAATTGGAAACGATTCTACAAAGAGCACCCAAACTTCGTATACATCTCCAATAGCACAAGTGGAAGTTTACAAAAAGCTGGTGAAGAGAAAGGACGTAGCAGTTGAAGCACAACTATCGACACCGGAAGGAGTTAAAGTCACCACAGGCGACACTGTCTTGCTGCAATTGAAAGAAACGGAAGAGAAAGTAAGAAAAGGAAAAAAAAGAAAACTGAATCTGAGTTTTATCAGAAAACTTTTTTCTCTGTTGTCCTCTGTTTTCTCTACGCAATTCAGACTGCTCAAATGGAGAGATTGCTAGATGAGGTCATAGAAAAACTGAAAACTTGTGAAAAAGAACGGCAACGTCTTGTTGACACCAACAAATTGCTCGTAGAACAAATCGGTAAATTTCTGTTTTGTCCAAGGATAGCCAGGTGAAAATCCACGATTTCCGTATTGTATCCTATTGTGCTGTATTTTCGTCGTTTAAAATACCGTAACCCTTTTCGAGAGGGGAACTCTTTTCTCGGACTCGCAGCAAGCCACTTCCAGTGCCACTATGACACCTCCGCAATCACTTCCTAAATACGCACATTAGCGATCATCGTTGGAAATCACTAATAGGCCCAAATTACAAGGAAGGGCCTACAACTACCTTTTTTTTTCTTCAATGGCGGTTCATTAGAGTTGAAAGAAGCTTCTACGCTAAAAACTCTTTATGTTTGAAAAATAGGTTTGAATCCAATTAGATTTTCTTCTCAAGGTTGAATAAGGCCTTTACGTAAACAAAATATTTCCATTACGTAAACATCACGATTCAGAATGTAATGAGTTTGGTTCGCTTGGTGCAGTGAACATCCTTGTGGATAAACTTCAAGCAAAAGACAGAGAGATCATACAATTGGTAAGTTGGGAATTCTTGGTGTCTGTGCGCCTGTTTCCTGTCTTCTTTCCTTCTGTTTACGTCGCCGATTCTCAACAGTCATTTCTAGAGGTCGCAGCTTATCAGTCTTGCAGAATTGAGGAGGTGAAACCTTTGAAAGGAACGAAGCTGTATGATCGCTCAATAAAGATTTTTATTAGTCGTATGGCATTGATAACATGATCTCGATACTAACCTGAAATCTAAAGTACCCAAGAGATCGACATTCAACGTAAATATATACAAAACAATGCAACTTGACAAGCATAAGAATGTGACATAATACAAATCGTCTTAGTTGCACAATAGAACAACTTAAAGCATTGAAAAAAAAATTGAGTAATTAATAATTCGTCTTACAATCCGGTACACCAGACGACAATCACTTTGGTTTCTTTGTTGGAGGTCCCTTCTTTTTAGCTTTCTTTTCTTCCTGTGCTTTCCTCTTTGCTGTCGTAGGTTCGGAATGCACCGTTTTGTTAACGGAAAAGAATGAATCAATCCGGCCCTTGAACGAACGGGATAGATTCTAAGAAAGTTTCAAAGAGACCCTGAAAATGCCGCAAATCAACGAACCTGAGTTGCCGTACTTCGCCCTTTCTGCATTTTGGCAATTGCTGATTTGATACGCTCTTCACTGAATAATCATAGTAGACAATAAATAATGTCAAACGAAAATTACTGCTTAACATACTTGAAATTCTTCTCCTCGCACATAAATTTTATAATGCCGTCAATATTAGGCTCCTTCCAAACCAACTAAAAAGAGTTATCTGTCTTCCTAATATAATGAGTGAATAATACTGAAGAACTAACATTGATGTTCTCACAATCAGTCACTTCAGGATTAAGGAACAGTTCCCTAGCACGCCTGTAAGGCCAATTCTCTGGAGGAGCATATTTCTGCAATGTTCAGTCTAAGTCTGTATCCCAAAAGATGGTCTCAAAATTGAAAACTTTTGAAAGGAGCAATGAAAACAACGCGTATGAAAAAAGACTATCTTAAAAAACCGTAACCAATTGATAGAAACGCAAGTAGGTTGATAGAAACAATCTTGAGAAATTTAAAGGATCCAGAACAATTCTCCGCTGCAGAACTAACGTTGTGATCGATATTCTCCAGGATCGTCTCAATATCACCGTAACTCTTAATAAGTTCGAAAGCTTTCTTCGGTCCAACCCCTCGTATCGATTCGCAATAATCACATCCAAGAAGAATGCACAAGTCGATAAACTGTTCTCTTGTCATGTCGAAGTCTGCTAGGATGCGAGCAAGAGAAAACTCCTAGAAATTAATTGCTAAGAATTCCCAAGACAAAAATGAAAAATTAGGTCAGGATCAAAGATTCAATCTTACAGCATCCAAAAGGACCAGACCTTAATAGGCATCTTCCTAGCTTCTGCAAAAGTCATGTGACGTAAAAGAACATCAGAACCAAATGTCAACGCATCCATATCTTCAGTTGCAGTTCCGTAGACCTAAAAGTCTAAACTTGTCCAAATGTTAAAGAAATAGGCAAATTAGTAGATTTTCAAGATTGGATGCTCTAATTACGGTATGTTCAAGTAGATAGAGTCGTAGAGTAAGAAAATGGGCAAAGTTAGTGCTCCAAAGCACCATCACACAGACGATTTCTCTTCTGTAACTTCCTAACACAATACCAAAGTAAGTTATTGTGTGTCATGAAGTGAATACTGAAGAATAGAATGGTAATAGATGAATGTATAAATGTTGTAAAAGAAGGGGAACAAGACTGTAAGAATTGTTCTAAAAAATGTTATTGCACGTTATTGCTCCTCTAAAAGAAAAAAGGGCAGATACTTGTTGACGGACAAGAGTTTACTCTTAATTTAATGTTTAATCTCAACTTTTCGTTCCAGAGAGCTACAGTTCTGAACTAAGGCAAGCAATGAGAGCCATGAATACGTCGTTCATATTCGTGAGCTACAGATGGATGCAAAAAACAATACTGCTCCTACCTTCTTTGCTTTTACGAGTGCAGCGCATTGAGCCTCAGCTTCACATGGAGCTTCAACAACAGGGACTCCCATCAAGTCAAGAAGATGCTTCACGTCTTCATTTTGCTCTTTTGTAACCTATCGGAAATGAGAATTTAAAATGAATACAGGTAGAGTTTTAGAGGAGCCGCTCAACCTTCACAAGCCGCCGTTCGAATTTGTCAACAGCTTCAGCATCACCTCTCTCTTTGGCTGCAGTCAATGCTTTTTCGGCTTCAGCCCTAAAAATAATGTATAACTATAGTACGTTTTCAAAACGACATGAATGACGAGTGTAGTTGCGGTGCCTTTGCGTACGCGCTCGAAACGGCACGGCACGGCAGCAGTTGGAACCGAGGTTGGACCGTCGCAAACTGCAGCGATGGGTGGTGCCAACAAGGGTTCCACCACACTCCTAACCGCTACGTCCCACCAAAGCGCATCGAGAGAGCTCGCTTACGCAATTGCGTACGTGCTTCATGTCGTTTTGACCCTACTATAAGCAAGAGAGAAAAATAGAAGGGGATCTGTGGATTTTAGTCTTGAATTGCATTAACTCCAAACTTACGATCAGTACGACGGATAATTGACCTAGAAATCAGCGAAAGGTCATTCTTCTTTCGCTCTCCATTGCGCTTTCGCTTTCATGAGAAAAAAAAAATCATGGAACACTTACCGCTTTTCACTTCTTTTCTCCAATTCTCCGCTTTTCATGTCAGGAGGTTTGCCGTCGAAGACATAGCACGGCTTTATACCGTTATCTATCATACGAATTGTGCGATAAAACATCCCCATCAAATGACTGTAAATAAGTAATAAAAATGACGAATCCGATCGAGAAATCGAAGCTATGTTACTAATTGCCTTGTTGTTTCACCACTTTCAGACTGGAGTTGCGATCCATCTTGACGAACAGCAATAAGGAACTGATAGAGGCACATCGATGCATCAATAGCTACCTATGAGGATGAAATTATCAAGACCTGTGCAACAGAAGACTGATGTAGAAGCAGATGACAACAAGAGTAAGAACACAATGAATTACCTTTCGCCCAAAATAACCTTTCATTTCACCCGATTTGATAGCGTTTGGAGCATTATCTGCTATCACTTTTGAGAGATCCTTAATTCCCATGGTGAGAAGACTTACTTTCAATCAGGATCTGAAGCAAAATGGATGTTTACATCGAAGCAATTAAATTGCTAGCCCTCAACGAACTGCTATAAGGACAGCTAAGAATAGTAATGCGAGTTTAAAAGTATAACAGGGAGAAAACAATAGCGATCGGTAGTAAACGAGACAAAAACTCCAACAATTTGAACGAAAACAATAACCCCGGATTCCATTAAAGATGTTAAGTGCAATGATGTGGCCAAAAACTTTCAAAAGAAAAGAAAAACGACAAGCAAAGGCGCGAAACCTTCCTGTCAAAATTTGAACTGCAGTTTTCGCGCCTTGAGCACAACTGCGGACCTCCTGGTTAAAGGCATCACCCCACGAATCTGAGGTGCTGCAGATTTCAGGTGGATTATTTGGAGTCTTAGATTATGGTGAAAAAGGTGATTCCGTCCATTTCTTCCTAATTGCCGTAAAAAAACGGCCCAGAAGATACGGCTTCGAGCGTTCCGGCATCCCTGTGTACCGCCCTTTTCATCGCCGCAATCTTCCGGCCCGTTTTTTTTACGGCAATTAGGAAAAAATGGACAAAATCACCCTCCTCTCGATAATATACGGCCCCGCATAAGAACTCTCCACCTGAAATCCGCACAACCCCGGATTCGTGGGGTGATGCCTATAAGCCTTCGCACCGCAATGGTCCAAACTCCTACTTTATTAATTTCCGTTCAAATCCCAAACGTTATATAATATTTACCACCAGCTGTTCTATTGGCTTCGAGCCAGTGTCTTTGTGACATTGACACTTACGGTAGGAAAAGTGCATTCGACGCCATCTACTTCCGCAGCAACTTTTAATTCCCAGTGGTTTGCTATCTCAGCAAGTTGCTGATGACTAGCCTCATGCGCTCCGTCCAAACTGCAGACCTATTTTACCCTATGATCTTGATCAAGTGATAGGTGTCAAATAGCTGCTGCACACTTCGAGATTTTTGAACGTGGGGAACAAGCGCGCTTACAAGTGAGTGTGGGGCAATTGATCTTACATTCTATAGATTTGTTCTTAAAAATCAATTCGAATTTAAAAACACAACACCATTAACGATCCCCGAAGCCGCGTAGTTGGCGTTTGCAAATAATGCCAAGGTTTTTGTCACACTGGTTATCGCATCACCATTGTGTGCGCTGTACTTCGCTCTTTTGCTGTTTGCGAATTCTACTCTGAGCAGCTGCGCAGGAATAAACGTTCAACAATCTGTTTGACTTCGAAATATACAGACTCTGTAGACTTCGAAACATACAACTACCCTCATACGGTCATCGGTCGGATGACGAACACTTCAGGAGTATATTTCGAGAAACAATATGGAGCTACCATAGGAACAAAGCAAAAGAGATCAATGTATTGAATTCGATGCAACAGTACAACGGATCACAGATAGAACAAACTAGTAAAACATAAAATCTTATGTAAAGTCTCAACAAATGAACAACGCTTTCAATACTCTTCCCCATCCATATTATCATCTGACCCAACATCTCCATATCCTTCACCGTTATCAAAGTAAGTAGCGCAGTAGTCATTATCCTCTTCACCAAAATCTTCATCTGATGGTACATTGCTACCTGGGGCTTCTTCAGAATTTTCGGAACCTTCTTCGTCCTAAAAAGAACGAAGTTAGGATCTGATTCAAGAATAAACAATGAAAAACTGAATTATAAGTTTTTCACAATCTTCAAAAGAAAAACTAGGGAAATCTGCTATCAGAAGACCTCTCAATATTGCAAGCGAGTTGACGACAATGTGAACGGGATCTACACACTAAGTTTAGAAACTTGTTGTATTTTATAATAGTCGCCGATACAAAAAATATAATAAATAGCGGTTAGCGGTAAATTTGCCTCTACTTCCTCTTCATTCTCATCTTGTTGTTCAGCTCTCTCCAAATTCACTAGCTTTTGTTGTATAATTTCTATTGTGTCTTCGATCCTCCGCCTCTTGGCACTCGATAGTGTAGCTTTTTCACGTCTCCAGCAAAGTTCCTCAGGTAAGCGGGTAAAATCTGTAGAGAGAAAAAGTACCAGTAGTCCTGTTAGCAGTTGAACGCAAATTATAGAGAAAAGTCCAATCGACGTACTGACCTGGCTCTAGTCGTTCACGATGCACTTCGTTATACTTGTCAGTATACCGTCTTATATCTTTCACTTGCACGTTATCCAAATAAAACGGAGATTCTTGAAACCTACCAACAGAGAGAAATTTTAAGTAGAGTTACTGTAACTCTTTCCAAGAACTTAGTACCTATTGATCAGCTCTAGCTTCAATTCTGAAATGTACTGCAACTCATTGGATAATTCTAAGGGGATCAGCGCACGCTGCACAGTCTGAAAAACCCTGGTGTATAAAAAGATTTTACTGCGTAGAACCCATTAGTAGACGTTGCTTCAGGCGTTTAAATTTAAAAAAAAACAGAAAAAAATAAAACCAAATGGGGCGCTCTGTAGGTACCCAAGCAAATTGAGTGCAGCAGATGTCTGTGCCTTGTAGCAGCGATCGCCGCTACGTCTCTCCAAGCGTACTGTCCATCCTTAGGCTCCACCCACGCCTTTCACCGAAGGTCCGCATGATATTTTTACTTGGATAAACTGATAAAACGAACTTATAAGGAAGTGAAATGGTAAAATATGAGCTCCGCAATGAGAAAACTGTTTATAAATGAAGATTTCTCGGTAAGAACGACGGACAAAGGCGTCAAACTGGTATAGCAGCATGCAAAAGTAAATCCACAAATTAATCAAAAAGGCCACGAAACACGATGTTAGCTGTGACCTTGGTGAGTATAAGCCGTAGGCGCATTTTAAGAAACAAACTGATTTACATATTTCAAAGCTTACTCTGTATGAATATTTATAATAAATATTACTCTCAAACTTGGGTAATTAAATTAAATATTACTCTAATATGGTCTTCTACGTCTTATAATAAATAGTAGGGTCAAAACGACATGGACCGCGTACGCAATTGCGTAAGCGGGCTCTCTCTTGGCGCTTTGGTGGGACGTAGCGGCTAGGAGTGTGGTGAAACCTTTGCTGGCACCACCTATCGCTTGCGAGTTTGCGATGGTCCACCTCGGTTCCAAATGCTACCTCAACGAGGCCGTTTCGAGTGCGCAAAGGCACCGCAACTACACTCGTGAGTCATGTCGTTTTGACCCGACTATATATCCCAACAGTTACGATTTCTACCTTTTTGTACAAGTAAAAATTTGGCTTCAAGCTGTAGTCTAGTTAGACGCCGATCTATCTATCTATCTATTATATATATATATATATATATATATATATATATATATATATATATATATATATATATATATATATATATGGCGGTGTGGCGCAGTCGGTTAGAGGTCCGTTGTAGTCACACGGTCAAGGGTTCGAATCCGCCCTAGTCCTCACCAAGCCTTTCATCCCTCCGGAGTCGATAAATTGGTACCGGACTTGTCTGGGAGGATAAAAACACTGACTTGATCATCGGCTGGACCCCGCAAGTCATTGTATAGGGCAACACGCGTTTCAAAACCTCAACGATTACGAATTCCAGTAAAACGCGTTGGCGCATCCAAGTGAATTGATACGCCAGTGACTTTATCCTTTATCTTTATATATGTATACCAGTCTGAACGTCCGGCTAAAGCCGGATTTCAGACTTTCTGTGGTGTTCGCTTCGCTCCCCTTCACTAATCAACGAAAATTAACAGTAGTGGCATTTTCTGTGAAATTGGACTTGCGTATCTCCAACAATCTTTCTTCCTTTTTTATATCGTAATTAAATGCGAAAAATTTCATAGTTTTCTTTCTAAACGCGTCAGTTCTACATTTGCAGAACATTCGAGCTTCAGCTTCAAACACTCCTTTTCAATATGTTATAGACAATATTTAAAAGTATCACGCGAAATATGGGTTTTTCTCCTGTTTTCTATAAACAGTTGTCAAAGAATGGTGTTTTGGCATAAAATGACGTGAAAGACATCATCCTAGTGATAAAGATAACGTTCCACGTCATATCGCATAAACATCTTGCTACTATTTAAGCAACTGTTTGCATGCGTGTTTCCACTTTCTGAGAACGGCATGCTACAAACTTGAGGCGAGCGAAGAAGGAAATAGGCAGGCAGAAAGGTGAAGAGCAAAGGGCCCAGTGGTTACGGCTATGAAACGGCTGCAACCATTTATCTTTTGCGTCATGCATACTAAGTTATTGCGCACCAATGACTGGGTCCAAAGACGCCGTTGAACCCGTACCCTTCCATAGGTACCCCTTTGCTAGGTATCTGGCGCCGGTGGACCCGTCGCACCCCCTCCTATAGGTATCTGACGCCGGTGGACCCGTCGCACCCCCTTCTACAGGTATCTGACGCCGGTGGACCCGTCACACCCCCTTCTATAGGTATCTGGCGCCGGTGGACCCGTCGCACCCCCTTCTAAGGGCCGGTACAATCTGGCGCAGGTGGACCCGTCGCACCCCTTTTTCTGGACATCTGGCGCCGGCGCCCCAATCTGACGCCGGTGGACCCGTCGCACCCGCTTCTATAGTTATCTGGCGCCGGTGGACCCGTCACACCCCCTTCTATAGGTATCTGGCGTCGGTGGACCCATCGCACCCCCTTCTACAGGTATCTGACGCCGGTGGACCCGTCACACCCGCTTCTATAGGTATCTGGCGTCGGTGGACCCATCGCACCCCCTTCTATAGGTATCTGGCGCAGGTGGACCCGTCGCACCCCTTTTTCTGGACATCTGGCGCCGGCGCACCAATCTGACGCCGGTGGACCCGTCGCACCCGCTTCTATAGTTATCTGGCGCCGGTGGACCCGTCGCACCCCCTTCTATAGGTATCTGGCGTCGGTGGACCCGTCGCACCCCTTTCTATAGGTATCATGAAAGTTAAAGCAGGCGTTTTTTTAAATTAGATCTTTGTTTTTTCAAACAACGCTTTCCTTCTGCTTTTTTATTATAGATTAGGGCGAAAGATAACAGTTTTCCTTCCAAATGCGTCAATTCCACATTTGGAGAATATTCGACCATCAGCTTCAAACACTCCTTCGACACCAAAATAGTATAGACACAATTTGAAAGCATTACTCGACGTATGAGTGTTCCTCCTGATTTTCCCCAACATTTATCACAGAATGTTTTAACAAAAATGACGTAAACAACCTCATCATACCGATAAAGATAAGTTCCACATTAGATCTTGTAAACTGTTGGGTACTATTTAAGCAGCAGTTTGTGTGGGTGTTTCTACTTTCTTAAGAAGTCATGCTACCAAGGTGAGGCAAACTTGTAAAAATAATACATGGAGGACCTAGAGGTCTAATGCAACACGTGCAGTGACCATGGATATGAAACGGTCGCAACGTCTAATTTACCTTTCGCGACATCTATACGAAGTTATTGCGCACCTATCCGACGCTGTGGGATCCGTTACACTACATTTTATAGCTATCTGGCGTCGGCGCACCAACTCCACGCCGATGGACCCGTCGCACCTCATTTTATGGATGTGTGGCGTCTGCGCACCAATTTGACGACGCACCCCATTTTATGGATATCTGACGCCGGTGGCCCCGTCGCACCTCCCTTTCGATTTTCGTGACTGACACACACACGTGACAGAATAAGCCCGTTATTATATAGCATGATAATCATTATATATATATATATATATATATATATATATATATATATATATATATATATAGCGAGCGACTTGTCAGGGCATCAACAATTAGTCGAACACCATTAAAACAATCTAACATAAACTAAAAGAAATGAAAAAATAAATAAAATAAAACAAAAACATATTTAGAAGGTTCCGTAAATAACACATATCACGAGAAAAAAGGCAAGGAAAAAAGGAGTATAAGTAGGATTTCAGAAACAAATAAAGCCCATCTCAAAGCTTTTCAACTTTTGAATCCGATTCGAAGTAACCCATCTCTTGAATTTTACACACCACTTCATGCTTATGTTCACCACCTACGCGGACCACCTACGCTCATCATCGAATTCTGGAGTTCGTACACTTTTGGTCAATTTGCCTAGGACCAAGGGTGCTGCGGAAAGTAGATGGGTAGGGCATCCTGCATGCGCAGCGGAAAGATCCGCTGCCTCTTCCGACCGCAGCGCAGGGCAATTATCAACGCAAGCTACTCGTAAGGATATATTCTGACAGCCGCTGTGAATACCTCCTGGTGCGTTCCCAACTAAATGCGTTAAAGGCCTCACCCCAAATCGAATGAATCTGAGGTGGTATGGATTTCAGGTGGAGTATTCGTATATGGGATCGTAGATTATGGAAAGAAGGGTGATTCCGTCCATTTCTTCCTTATTGTCGTAAAAAAACGGCCCGGAAGATACGGCTTCGAGCGTTCCGGCGCGCTACTTTCTACAACGAATTCGATTGGAGCGCATCAGACTTGTGCACGCGCCGCATCTTCCGGGCCGCTTTTTACGGCAATTAGGAAGAAATGGACGGAATCATCCCCCTCTCCATAACCTACTATACTATGTACACGAATACTCCACCTGAAATCGGTACCACCTCAGATTCGTGGGTTGATGCCTTTAAATGTCTTGGTGCTACAGTATGTGGTATTCAGCAGTACAAGGGTAGTAGTGACCCCAATGTAGCAAACTCGAGTATTCATTTTACGCCATAAGTGCTAAAAGTGATTTCAAAATTAACATAATCACTCACAGGGTAATCTGGTGGATCTTCAACAGTTCTCTGGTTTGTAAAAGAAGCCATGTCATTTCTAGCGATGCCCAGCGCTTGAGCTACTGCCCGAACAGTTGTCCCGGGACCGCTCCCCCTACCACGACCACGCCCACCCATGGCTGAATTTAACATGATAAAAACACAATGTTAAGAAATAGCGACAGGAATTGATAAAGATATACATGAAGATGTAGTTCGCGATAGTACATAAATCAGATAGGAAACTCTCGGATTTATCTGTACATTTATTTAAACAATATTTCAACATATATTCTACAATAGAAATGATGTAACGAGATGGAATCTAAAACAACTAGTGATCAGCCTAGATGAACTGACAACCGGGAACAACTCCATAGTCCGTATGGGCGCCCAATTTCACATCCAGTGTACATAGTACACTAATTAACAAACAAGAATGTGAGAGGAAACAGAGTGCATAGATGAGATAATTCCGTTAATCGGCAGGTTGCGGTTTCTTCTCTTTATTCCAATCCTGCAGTCCTTTCGGTAATTGAGTATCTTCGTCCAATCCTGAATGGAGAATTAAAAATGGCGTGAAAGAAGAAGAAAAGTGTTGCATCGCAAAATTGTCAAAACTGCACAAATTGTCTTGCCTCCTGTTCCCGAAACCATTTCCTCATAAGTATGTTTTTCAGCAAACGGCCGTTTTCCAAGTAATTCAACCATATCCTCACGTGACAAAATCTCTTTTTCTAGTAACCGTTGAGCAACCTTTAAACGTTAAATCAAAAATATCGCAACGTTACGACTGGAGCAGCACTTCCTTCACCTTCTCAATATCTTCTCTCTTGGACAAAAGCAGCTCTCGAGTTCGTGCAAGGGCGACGTTAACCATATCCCTCACTTCCTGATCGATAAGCTGCGCAGTCGCCTCCGAGTAAGGCTTGTCAAAGGCCATCTCTCCAGGTCCTGCTGTTTCGAAAGACAATGGTCCTACTTTTGTCGACATACCATATTTGACAACCTTAAAAAGACAATAGCATTAATTTAAAAAAGGTGAATATTGTAAGATGATGTCAGAATTAATTGTTTTTTCGGTAATTAATTTAGGTTTGTTTCCAGTAATACAAGAAAATAAAAGAAGATTGGAACTCAGAGTGAATAGCTCTGAGCATCTCGTTGAATAATTTGTGTATTGCAGCCGCATTAAACAAGTCCGAATCCTCACAAATCTCCATTTATTCCTTTTCACTTCTCGCAATCGGTTATTTAAAACTGATACGTTGATACTTTTACGTGTGGATTTATGCCCTTCAAAGTCCACCTCTTCACATTTCTGTGGTTTGCCTCATCAGGTTAGCAATATCCTTTCTTCAGAAATTGGAAACACGAAGGCTAACGGCTGGTTAAATAGTAATCAATAATCAATAGCATAACAGTTGACGTCATCTGACCTGTGCTAATTGTTGAGGAGAAAGAGAAGAAAATTCATGCTTCGAAATTCGTTTCCAAACTTTTACAGTATCGAAGGAATAAATGCATGTGTAAAATCTAGTTTGAATACTCTCTAAATGTAGTACTGACGAATTTAGGAAGAGGACCAATAAAGCATGGCTTCAATTCATGATCATTTCGTGAACGCTTGGACTGAGAGGAAAAAACGAACCGTCACCGTCGCATGTATATGCACAGAACACCTATATGAAATCAAACATATATAAATATAATATAACTGCAATGTGTCTTCAAACGCAATTGATATAGTAAAGAAAAGCAGCTTCTATCTAAAACCAATGTTATGCCGACTTATAACTCAAAACATAGAAAACCATTAATAACTTTGAGTATCTTACAACTTCGCCGTTATACATCAAACGCCACCCTACAAAGCTCTGCATCCTGTTTGCCGTCGATGATTAATTGAAGCAACATTTGTTCGAAGTTGAATATAACCACGGCGAAGGATTCACATTAATCGTAACGGTGAATCGACAAGTATTCTCATGCAACTTCCGTAAACTACAAGTATAAATGGCCTAGTGAAGACAATGATTCATTTATTTTGCTACGCTGTTCAGTTGCTAGGTGTGAATCAACAACAAACTATTCTCATGCATCAAATATTCCGGATAAATATTCCTACCTTTATAATATTAACCGACGTGTGGATAGTGACATTAATGCAAACAGCAGCACAACAAACACCTAGCGGTTGGTCGCCATACCTTAACTAATGCGAAGCCAAACACTACCAAGGCTGACGATTTAAGGTACGGCAACTACACAATCTGCTATCATCGAACGGCTGACGAACCTTGAAAAAGTGGCTAACATTGCTCCACATTTGTCACATCTTATTCATTCATCGGTTTCTTTCAGAGTACCAAGGACATACAAACTATGATAAAGCCTTTGGAGGCGATAGTCACAACGCTTAATGAACTCAAAAGAAATCAGGTTATACAATCATGATTTAGAAGAATTAGGCCAAAGTCATAGAGGAAAATTAGAATTGATCCTTTGTGATGATATCGCTCATAGTTTTCTGAAGTAAAATGAGAAGAGATAAAAGAAAACAGAAGACTGTTAAAGAGGTCACAAGTGTCAGCCATTGCTTAATGACATTTTAGTCAGACAATTTAACTCCAGGTACGATTACGGTAATAGTAACTAACTACTGCTCATAACAACTGATCATTCTTTACAGCATCACAACTTGAAAAAGTTTCAGGATCCACCACTACCGCAGAGAAGTTGGATGGACGCTTATAAATCAGAAGTTTGTTCATTTTTCTCCAACCAACTTGTGTATTGCAAATTTAGAGGAAGAAAAAACAGTGGTGATTTGACAGAGGAATTGATAAGGTAGCAAAAAAAAGGAAAAAGCACTGAGACACTTACCATCTTCAACTAATGTATATTGTCAAAACTTCTTGAGCTGGAATCTTGATTTTTAAAGAGCCTGAAGACGACGAGATTTGAAAAACTTTCAGCAACCGTCGGTACTGCGTAGGCCGTGGATGGACCCGCTCAGATCAGACGTTTATACTTCTCCAACAAATGTGTGGTTTGGAAATTTAAAAGGAGAGAAATCGATATTGATTGTTTTTGGGAACTAATAACGTAACAAAAAAACGTTCAGAAGTGCGAACGAACTCGTCACTTTCGTTTAATTTCCGCTCTCAAAATTCCACAAAAGCAGCGTATCACGAAACTGACGATGTTGAAACCTTTCTACCAGTAGATAGCGGTAGGGATGTGGTTCACGACAACGAGAGTGATCACACCTGTAATTCCACCTGGTAATCCAGAAAAGAGGTATTCACAACAGTCTTGGTTGCGCCACTCTCCATGTGATACAAGTTGTTACGCGACAGAACGCGGGCGGTTCCGGGTTCATCCAACGTTTGCAGTCAAAGGCATCACCCCACGAATCTAGGGTGGTGCGGATTTCAGGTGGAGAGTTCGTATATGTGGTCGTGCATTATGGAGAGGAGGGTGATTCCGTTCATTTCTTCCTAATTGCCGTAAAAAAGAACCGGGAAGATGCGGCGCAGCTGAATGGAACAAAGCTCATGGAGGTATTTGGAATTGAACCCCAGCCCTCTCCCATGTTAAGGGAGCGCTCTACCACTGAGTTACACCCCCGTGTATAAACAACGTCGTGCCACTTCACAATTTACACTGCTCGATACTAATACGCACAAGGCTGGCGCGCTCCAATCGAACTCGTTGTAGAAAATAGCACCGAAACGCTCGAAGTCGTGTCTTCCGGGCCGTTTTTTTACGACAGTTAGGAAGAAATAGACGGAATCACCTTTCCCTCCATAATTTACGACTCCGTAAAGGCATAACCCACCTGAAACCACCCCAGATTCATGGAGTGATGCCTTCAAGCAATATAACTCGAATAAGCAACAAAAGCTGCCTCACTCGCACAATCTCAGACGCATTGCAAATAGCCATCGTTCTACTATCCTTAACTAGCACTTGTAATAACTTGGAGAGATGTAACCAAATCTGTTTAAAGGCATCACCCTACGAATCTGAAGTGGTGCAGATTTTAGGTGGAGTATTCGTATACGGGATGGGAGACTATGGAGAGGAGGGTAATTCCGTCCATTTCTTCCTAGTTGCCGTAAAAAACGGCCCGGAAGATGCGGCGCCGTACAAGGCTGGCGCGCTCCAGTCGAACTCCCTGTAGAAAATAGTGCGCCAAAACGCCTGAAGCCGTATCTTCCGGGCCGTTTTTTACGGCAACTAGGAAGAAATGGACGGAATCACCCCCCTCTCCGTAGTCTCCCATCCCGTATACGAATACTCCACCTGAAATCCGTACCACCTCAGATTCATGGGGTGATGTCTTAACCTCTTTCTGAGTTAGAGGGGATTGGATTATATTCGTGAACCGCATCCCTACTCTTATTTATTCGTAGAGAAATACCAACATTGCCAATTTCGTGATACGCTGCCTTCAAACTTTTTTCTCAGAGAGAGTCTGCGTTTCGAAATTGGATGTTGGGGTTTCCCCATCCGGAACTACCAGTAACTCCAGCACCGCCAACTACACAGGTACCTGCTAAGAAACATTCGTCCAGCACTACTAGCGAGATTAATTTTAGAAGCCACAAGATGGTTATGAGTATCCAGTACTTATAATCCCAGAATCCACTTTCTATCACATGGGACTCCCAAAATCATACCCAGGCTATCCGCTTCCAGCAACCGATCAGGTATGTTACAAGAAAAAGGCACTGAGTAAGATTATGAAAGAAAACTTGAAAAACAACGCATCTTACAAAAAAAAATCAATTCAGAGGTACGTGCAGCCTCCTGCTTATCCTCGGCAATCATAACGGCTCAAGTTACGTGAATGTCTAGAGAAGTCCTGCCACTGCTATTTCTATAAGGTTATTATATATATACAAATACAAAACAACAGAATGACTGCTAAAGAAATAACATCATAAGTCAGTAATAAAGGTCATTGATTAAAATGATAGTTAACACAGCACAAGGAGTAAGCTCCACAAGCGCTCGTTTTATAAATGGAATTTCGAAACGAGGATGATTTCACTTAAAAAGATTATAATAGAAACTGCTCAAGAAGAAAATGTCGTAAAAGTCCGGTTCCTTCTTAAGTGCGATTTCGAATAGGATTCGAATAGGAAAAATTCTGAACTAAATGTTGAAGTTTGTTCTAATCTATTAAATATACAGCTTAAGAAAATAAGCGACAACAAGAAACGCAAACATGAATACTATTGTTGAGAAGGAGAACGAATAAGAACTAATAACACATTGACTAACCTGGGCATAAGCCATTTGAGTGACTTTTTGCAGATCATCTTGAGCTCCTGTCGTTATACGCCCAAAAAAAATCTCCTCGGATACACGACCTCCTAACGTCATACACATTCTTAAAAGGTCGTATATTTGCGCAAGAATATTAGACAAAAAATAGTTCTTTTTTGGTGCAAAACCAATAGGGTTACTTTGGTGCTTTTATACCAATAACGAAAATATTCTACATCAACTACACTGCAAAAGAGTTATATTGAGAAACATAGCCGAAAGGACAGAAAAGAGAAAAAAAGATTTAATTGCCAAAAAAAGTAGCAACTAACCTATCCAAAAGTTGTTCCTTTGAATATAAATACTGCTCTTTTGGTAGGTATTGAGCGTAACCTAAACCCTTTCCTCGTGGAATAATGGAAACCTAAAGGAACGCTCCAAATCTATCTTCGAACTGACGGCAGCTCTAACAGATGAGTGTAATTACCTTCAATAAAGGATCGGCATGTTCGAGAAACCATCCGGCTATGGCGTGACCTGCTTCATGATAAGCAACTGTTCGTTTCTCTTCCGGTTGCAAAACCTCAATGACATCAATGGTTATGGGACCGCCAGCAAGCACATAATAAATTTTTCTGTGGATACCTGGCTCTTTTTTTCCATACCCGCAACGACCCTCTCAATGGCCTGTTCAAAATTTTTTTGGCTAATTTCCTCAGACGCATCTCTTGCAGCTATTAGAGCAGCTTCGTTGCAAACATTAGAGATATCAGCACCTTTAAAGAACTGTCACATAACTTAATAGAGTCAACCTGCGACAATGAGGAGAAACAAAGTACTAAGATCAGCTGTAGGGAACGAGGAAATATTCATAGTAACGTCCTAAAAAAAAGGCAACCTACCCGAGAATCCAGGAGTATGTGCAGCAAGCTTTCGTGACAACTGAACCTTATCTAATGATGTTTTTAGAGGTCCCAAATGAACTCGGAAAATCGATGCACGACCCTAAATAAAGCATTATTAATAGAATGTTTGTCTAACGAACGGATGCCCCGCTAATTTCAACTGAATGAAAATTGATAAAATCAAGATCCGATGCAAAACGAAATTTAAAAAAAGGAGACCGGCTCACATCTCACACGAAAAAAAGTAGCCAGCCACACTACATTTTTTTTTTAAATTCTCTGGAACGTTCCACTCATGTCAATGTAAATCCGGACCAATCCAGTTCTTTTACAACCTTCCATATTCTACAAAAATCCTCCCTATCACTTTTTCAAACCTATAATAGTAGCACCTCCAGAAGTCAGAACGAAGAAAAAATACCTTTATATCGGGTACAGGCACATAGATCTGCCGATCAAATCGACCCGGTCGTAACAAGGCAGGATCCAAGATATCGACACGGTTTGTGGCAGCAACGACAATCACAGATGACTCTTCCGTAGAGAACCCTAAAAACATACAAGACGTACACAAATATGTGATTGATCCTTATAGCAGTACAAAACCACATTCAACTTGTAATAGTAATTATGAGAGAGACAAAGTGATTAAATAAGGAGGAAAAAAGAATGCACTCACCATCCATTTCTACAAGAAGTTGATTCAAGGTGTTTTCTTGTTCAGAATGACCTCCCATACCACCTTTCCCGCCTCTCTTTCGCCCAACAGCGTCAATCTCGTCAATAAAAAGGATGCAAGGGCTGTTCTTTCTCGCCATGGCGAACATGTCACGAACTCGGGCAGGACCAACGCCAACGAACATCTAGAAAACGTTCGTATCGAATAAAATGACAGAAATTAAAACCAATGCAACTAAGAACCTCAAGAAACTCAGAGCCAGATACTGTGATGAACGGAACATTCGCCTCACCAGCAGTGGCTTTTGCGAGAAGAGTTTTACCAGTTCCAGGTGGTCCAGTAAGAATGGCTCCCTAGGCAAAGAAAAGTTCTAAGCTCTCTTATGAAACCATAGGGTTAGAGCAGCAAAAAATGAAATGAGAAGAGATTTACCTTTGGAATCTTCGCCCCGAGGTCTTTGTATTGTTGCGGGTTCTTCAGGAAGTTAACAAACTCCATAATCTCGATCTTAGCTTCTTCACATCCAGCGACGTCTTTGAAAGAGACCTTAATGGTAATAATTCAAATGGAAGCATAGCAGGGAATAAAATGAATGATAAACAACGTTTAGATAACATGGAAGGTACTGAAACTATAAAAAAGTATTAGTTTTTTCTTTAGCATTTTTACGATGCACTGGTTGGTGATACCAATAATACTAAAATACTTAGTAGCGCATCAAAAAAAAAAATGAAAAAAAACAAACCTTGATATCTTCTTTGTTGATGATCCTCGCTGTGCTCTGTCCAAAACCACCAAACATACCAGTTAATCCGCCTCCGCCGCCCGCTCTTCCTGCACCTTAGGACGGAAATAATCAAGTTCGTCTGTTTAGATTGATTTCGATGCATTGTCAATCTGCTCCGCTCAGAAAAAAAAAGCCAGTCTACTAACTGATTTGTCATCCATACTAAGCTACAATATTTACACTAAATGTGATCTAACCTAGTATCAAATGAAAATTCCATCCAGTATGGTGTTAACAAACATCAAATTAGAAAGATTAGAGGCGGCTCATTAATGTAGAATCTTAAACATGATACTACTAGAATAAATTTATACAATGTAAAGTATTTACCACCTGCAGCTCCACCACCTTTCAGCATACGGTAAATATAGTACCCAAACAGTAGCGGAAAAGCAATACTGATCAAATTTGGGATTTCCCTCTTGCTGAAATGAGAAATTTGAAAAGGAATCGGAGGCAGGTACCAGAACAAATCTGGATAGTTGAACAGAACTAATACAAACAGCAAGTATAGTACAGTCAAAAGAACATCAAGCATGGTGCAGTTGCGTAAGCGGTGTGTTGGAACGCACCGGTTAGGATCGAGTGAGGACCTCTTCTACCACTGTTCACTGCTGCAGTTAGCGATGGTCGCACCTCTACCTCTCGATTCCAACCGCTATCTACACCGCGTCGCTTCGAGCGCAACCGCTTACAAGAACTACATCGTACTTCATGTCGTTTTGATCCGACTATAATCGTGCGTGAGCGAGGTATTAATCACGACAAAGAATGACTAAATAGATACATAAAAGGAAGTAGAGATGAAGTAAATTCAAGAACTGAAAGAAAGTGCAAGCAAATGAAAATAACGACAAAACATGCTAAAAAACTGGGAACCCTTCGAAAACAAAAAGAACTTACAAATCAAATTCAGATTTATAAAGGACAGGGATTTGTCGATCAGCATCGTACCCAAGGTGCATTTGTGCGGCAGCTAAGCTTCGCTCAAAGCTATCCACACTTCCGATATTGAAATAGCAAGTTTGCTAGAATAGCGCTGATATGACAAATATGGGAACAAAAGTAAACAGCAAGTAAAAGAAGAAAAGAGTGATGGAGACGAATGAAGATCTTACTCCTGAGCTTTTCGCCGAGGATACGATGCGAACCCATCGTTTGTCAACGACTTCTAACCGGTCAACCTAACAACAGAGTAAAATTGCGCTCAAAATAACCTCTAAAAATAGAAAGGCACACGCCAACGTGCTGCACAACTAAGAGTGTAAAGATCACCAGAAAACACAAAATAAACTCACAATACCAGGCTCTAAAAACTCATGAAAGAATTCTTTCCAGGAAATCTCTCGATAGGACTGATAATCCATAAACAGATAGAGTGCTAGTATGACGCCAATGCTGAGGGCAATCTGCTGCCAACTACCGGGGCTGAATCGAAATGAAAAGCAATAAATTTGACATGTATCTGGGTGATATCTAGGAACTTACAATTGATCCAAAGGGTTCCCAGTTCCACCCGGATTCCCACTGCCACCTTTGGACTTCTTAGACTCTAAAAAAGAAAGGAGGAAATTCTGTGCAGGAAACAAGATCACATGATAAGACAATGAGATGAAGACACACCTGCTGACTTAGGCTTTTCCTCTGATGTCGATTTGTTCTCCTTCACAGATGACTTGCTGTCATCAGATTCAAAAAACTTCTTGAAACCTCGAGGTGCGGCGAACAAACTAATTGCATCGTTGACCCGTTCCAAAAACCTCTCTTCAAACCTCACATCCTTTTGAAGTAACCGAACAACTTCTCTCTGCGACAAGGTGTTTTTATTCTGAGAAAGAGATCTCTTCAAAAAAAAAAGTTGGAACAGCAAGCAAATCCATGCACTCACTTCATCACTAATGGAAGTGCATGAAACTAGAGAAGATGATGTGGAGGAAATATTTCTTAATTTTATCAAAGGTCTAGCACCATTCCTGAAGAAACCCTTATAATTCCCGCTATGAGTGCAGATTCGTAGCATCCCTAAATAAAATCATATTACGTCGTCATCGCCCTAATAATTATGATCACGAACTATGGAGAACCTTGACTGAAATATCTAGAAATCGATAACTTCAACTCACGCAGAAGTAGAAGCAAGGTGATGAAACTCACCTAGCGCAAACACTCGCTCTGATGAAACTTGGCGACAACTGTTCCGCAACTGCGGGCTTAGGTGGCCAGCGAACTTTCTTGAAATCTGTACTAGTGGACAGTCCTGGCCTGAGAAACATGCTCTTTGACGCTGGCGCCAATATTCAGAAGCAAATGTTCAGAGTAATGAGAGAAACAAGTTGAAGAAGGAACCACAAATTCAAACAACAATTCACGGCAGTTTGCCAGTGAACTTGCTATCTTAGTTCTGCTACTTAACGTTGTCAAATTCCAAGAATATCACAAAAAAAGGAGTACAGAAGTTAAAACTTATTAGAATTACTTTATCTTTGACAATGATAGAGACCCCAATTTTCTCTGAGGATTCCGATGCAATAAAGAGCAGAGGCGTCCCGAGTTTTCGTCCGTGCTTGCAGACAAAACAGCCATACAGATAGGCATAGTCGGGCCAAAATGACATGAGGAATGGTGCAGTTGCGTAAGCGAAGCTGTGGTGATGGCGGTTGGGATTGAGGTGGGACGATCGCGAATTACAGCGTGGAATGGTGTCAGCAAGAGTCTCGTCTAGACTCTATCCGCTACGCTCTGCCGCTACCAAACTGCACTGTGCTTCGTGTCGTTTTGACTCTACTATAACGTTGTGCTTGTGGGATTTGTAAGAAACCAAAGAGGCTCTTAGGATAAAGGCTTCATGTTTTTCGTTCGATGATTTGAACTACGCTTAGTTATAAGTTGTGGAGAGCAGAAAGCTCCTTACGCTAAAATCCCTCGAAGCTATTTGCATCAAGAAGACTACTGGGCGAACTTCTCGTCAATGCTCTGAGTACACCTCCGGGCTTAGAAATGAGGACTTCTAGTAATTTATCTTTTGTATTTCAAATGCTTCCAAAGGCACTCGCCTTTCCAGGTGACGAGACCTGTTGAGAGTGGAAGTAAAACAGCATAAAATAAACATAAGGAACTGCGATAGACATAAGAACCATGAACAATAAGGAAGTGCGATAAATTGCGTATAAACTTCTTCGATGCTGCAACTTCCTCTCTGACTCATCCATTATTTATTTTCCTCAAAATTTCAAATTAATAGGAAGGGAACTAAAGTTTCGCAATGATTAGGCATTAGACATCATTAGACGAGTTTTGTTACAGTCTGCTGCAAATCCTACCTCATGCCTCAAAGCGGCGCAGCGCTGGCCCTGGCCGTCGGACAGCTATGGTGGCGAGACTTCGTCTCGGCAGGTCCAACCATGCCACGGAGGTGTCCGGCAAGTAGCTCGGTCTAGCGCCGAGGCTACAGGCTAGCTAAGTGAGGAGGTAATACAACGATTCCGGTGCCAGGCTGCGAGCTTGCTAGTGCGACAAGCCGAACGAGGACAACACCCCCGTCGCGTCATACTGCTAATGTCTACTACGTCTTCTTCAGAAGCTAGGGTGTCCCCCAGACGCGTATGAGCATTACCCTCGCCCGGGCAATGTGGCAAGAGCGCGGAGGTGCAGGCAAGAGCGCGGAGCCGGCCAAAGAAGTTCGCCATCGCCAACAACATCCAGTGCGCCTGGCAACACTTAACGTTGGAACGCTTAGCGGGGGAAGTCGTAAACTGGCAGACAGTCTCAGAAAACTCCGTGTTGACATATGCTGTGAACAGGAGATTCGCCGGAAAGGCTCCAAGTCAAGGGAATCAGGCGATGACTACAAGCTCATCTACCATGGCAGAATGAATCGAATCGCAATGGCGTTGGTCTTGTATCGAAAGAGACGTTTAGAAACAGCGTCACATCGGTGGATCGACTATCGGATCGCCTGATGACTGTAGACAGTAGACACGGGAGAAGTGGAATTGCGAGTCAGTCTGCTTCTGCGCCACAGGTGGGCTATAGTGAAGAAGAGAAGGGGTGCTTTTGGGAAGATCTGAACTACTACGTCTAATCCCTGGAACGCAAAGAAGTACTTCTAATTGGGGGAGACTTCAACGGACATGTCGGTTCTCGGAAGGACGGGTTCGAGAGTTTTCATGGAGGATACGCCTATGAACTTCGTAACGACAACGGGTTGCGAATCCTGGAGTATGCTGTTGCAAGTGACTTAATCACTGTTAACACGCACTATCGGGAACGAAAAAAATCGCATTCGATCACCTACTAGCTATTCTTTACAGAAGTCTATTCTATTTTACGACCAGCGGTGGAGATCGCCGACTTCTGCAGAATTCAAAATTCATCACTACAGATCATCGCCCAACACCATTTGCCCGTCATGGACTTGAAAATCTTCCATCCAAGGAAATATCCAAGGACTAAAACACAGCTCATCAAATGGTGGAATCTGAAGGATCCAAAGGAGGTATTCTACGAGTCAGTGGTTTCATCTGCACTTTCCCACCCTACTCGTAGTGTGGAGAAAATGCCGTCTATTTCCAGCGTCATACGCTTGATCGCAGAGAACACTCCAGGAAAAACGGGTCTAGGTAAGCCCAATATGCAAGAGGCTAAAAAGAAGTCCAAATATAAGCTCTGGTGGAAAACAAGTCAGCCTGAAGATAGTGGGGCTTACCTAGCGGCGAGGAGGCAGGCTGAGAAGGCAGTATCCAAAGCGAAGTGGGACCGCTGCAAATCTGTGTACGACATGCTTGATACCAGAGAAGGCAGGCGAGTGGACAGTGTATTGTTTAGTCAGAGCGCGTCACCGCTCAACGTTGGATATGGGGCATACCAAGATCGTTAAGAGAGCTGATGGCTTCGTTCTGCGTCGCTCTGCTCAGATTCTGGAGAGGTGGCGAGAGTACTACAATCAGTTGTGTAACGAAGAATTCTGTCACCTTCCCATTCCAAGTTATCCCAGCGTCGAGAGTCCTATTTTACTAATTACTGCAGTCGAAGTCAGTGCTACCCTCGCAAAAATGAAGTCGAAGTAGGCAACCGGTCCTGATGACATACCTACTGATGTCTGGAAGTTGCTAGGAGATCTCTAGGGTCCGTGTGGCTCGTAACTCTATTTAACAAGATCGTGGCAGAAGGACGGATTCCAAACGTTTGGCAAACTTCCGTGACCGTGCCTATCTGGAAAGGGAAAGGAGACATTCCTGACTGCACTTCGCACAGGCCTGCACTGCTGTGCCATACGATGAAGATTTTTGAGCGTGTCCTGGAACTGTGTTCCGCATGAGCTATTATGGATGTCGATGGGTTTGGATGGAGTCCCGGAACAATATGTGCGGTGGACGACACTGCTTTATACGAAGCCTACCAGCATTGTATGATGCTCAACAAACAGGTCGTTCTCTGTACAAGTAGGGGTTCATCAGGGTTCATCACCCTCACCCCTGCTATTCATACTGTGCATGGACACGATAACGAAGGGAATCTAGAAGCAGCATCTGTTGACCCTACTCTTTGCCGACGATTTCATGCTCGCGCCGGAGATGATCTTCAAAAACAAGTACAATCTTGGAAGGACTGGCTGCAGCGACATGGATTGCGCCTCAATGTATCAAAAAACGAGTACATGGAGCGCGGACGTAGGAGAGAGGATGGTTCAGTTCGTGTCGATGGCATCGAATTAAACTAAGTGGACTGTATCTCTTTTGGTATTTCATGTATCTTGGATCCAAAGTAACTTCCACAAACGACATTGACCAAGAAGGTCGAGCACGTGTTAATGCGGCATGGATGAAATGGAAAATGGCAATATGCCTATTGTGCGACGAGAAAGTCCCTGTTTGACGGAAGTCGAAGATCGAGAGGACGGTTGTGCGTCCCGCTGCTACGGATGCGTGTGCTGTCCGGTGACGAAAGCCTTGGAAAGAGTGTTGCACGCTGTGGAGATGCGGATGTTGAGGTGGACGATAATTGTAACGCTGAACGACAAATTATCCAACGACACTGTACGCTCTTCGGCGTCGTCGCGATAACCAAAAAGATGAAGGAGGCGCGACTGAGATGGTTTGGTCGCGTCTTGCGGGGAGAGAAAAATTCTGTTGTCAAAACCGCTACGAAGCTCGACGTTTCAGGCCAAGGATTTGCTGGTTGGACCACGTGAAGCTCGATACGATAGATGCGTGTACGGCGCATGTGATGGATCGAACCAAAGACAGACTTGGAAGACAAGAATCAGAAAGGCGGACCCTGCAACAACGCGAGACAAACACTAGGAAGAAGAAGAAAAAATTTTCTTACAGTCTTGCTTTCCAAATAAGTTGTTATATATAACCTATGCAAAAGAGTTGATTTCAGATTAGGAAGCAGTTAAAGGAGGTTAGCAAATAAAGTTGGTCAGTAGGGTACTTTCGATTGTGCTTTATAAATAATGTGATAGCGATCGGCGAAGGACTATATGTTACTGGATCTATTTGAAGCAAATGACACTCGTTGCCTGAAACATGCTAGGTACCAACCCCCTTGTGACAATACTGAACCATGTCCGAAATAATATGTTAAGTATTTTGGTACATTTCGATACATTGTTTGATGTACTAGAGAGATCTTCCCACTAGACATTTGAATTTACAGGCTATGTTCCCTTTATTCAGTACTCGTCATTTGGAAACTCTTCATTTCAAAAGCAGGGTGATACAACAAGGGAAGAATCTAATGCAAAAAGCTTTGTTATTTTCAAATGACTTTTGAAAACAACACCGTTAGAGTATGAAAAATTTGACTTATTTGACTCAATCGGCGGGCTGATGTCATGACCTGACGCGATTACCCGCATACCCGCATCTTCGCCGAGGTGTGCCATCCTTGAACACAGTTCTGTCCGTCCTTCTCGATCTTCTGTGAGAGCTTGCACAGAATCAATCCATACGTCGCAATTCCATATTCTGCGAAACCTTACGTCTCGCCTGAACTGTTTGCGAACTGAACTGCACGCAGAGTGTCCTCAGGTCCTCTTTCACCACCTCAGTCCAAAACTTCCGTTTTCGGCCAGGTGGCTTCTTTCAGCTCTCGAACCCAGCAAACTACTCAGAACTCGTTGAACAAGGCGATCTGCTGGTCTCCTTGATATATGACTAAGGAAGTTAAAACGACTCACTTTAGCCACTTTCGATGGCGGCGCAAGATGTTGATGTCTTCCACGTGTCATCCGCCGGTGTACCACATCAATTTCTGCGTAAAGATCTTCATTGTGGCAAACCCTAAGCCAAAGGTAGCCAAGTAGCCGTCTAAGCAGCTATCGTTCCGTGCAATCAGGCCTCTCCATCACCGTAGATGGTGCTGCCCAAGTCTCCTATCTGTACATCATGACGGGGCCAATTGCGGATAGGAAGACTCGCAGTTTGACTTTGTTTGTGATGGGGGTCGACTACATGCAGTTCCTCAAGGAGTTAAATGCAGAAGTGGTCTTAGCGCAGCATTGCTGAATATCTTTCTCGTAGCCGTTGTTCTTCGGCGTACAGCTCAGGTAACAGAACTCATCGACGAGTTCTATCGGTTAGGCGTCCACCTTTATTCCCGTTCGAGGTCTCGAAGAGATCCACATCTGCTTGCATTTACTAGGGCGTAGACGTAGTCAGTAGGCTGCAGCCAGCTTCGATACAAGGTTGACTACATGTTGAACAACGTCGTCGGCATACTCGAAATCGGTCAAAGGACGTCTTGCTGGTGCTAGAATGATGTCGTCAGGACACTGATCTACTGTTCTTCGCATAATGTCGTCGATGGCGAAATTGGACAGGAAGGGTCCTGCCACTGCCCCTTGTCTTACTCCAGTTACCACTTCAAAGGGTGTTGTACATCAAGCTGGTGTTCGAACTGCAGCAGTTGTTCGTTGATTCATGTCATCAAGCAAGCGAACGAACTCTCCTGGTATTCCATCGGCGCGGAGTGCGTTGAGAAGACGGCATCGGTGAAGAGAGTCGAACGCGGCAAAGTTCAGAAACGCTATATGCATTGGATTCGAATACCGCTGCCAGATTTCGATCAATCTCCTGACGATGAACACCTGGTCAATCGTAGATCGACCAGGACGGAAGCCAGCTTGCTCATCGCGCGTTGTTTCTTCGCGATGTTTAATGAGTGGTCCAGGATAATGCTCTGCAATACCTTGTACGTAAAACGCAGCAAAGAGATTCCTAGATAATTCCTAGGGTCCGTGACGGATAACTCCCTGTGGTGGGGGATTATGATAGCGTGCTTCCACGAACCAGGTATTGTTTCGTTTATCCAGACTGAATGATCTTTGTCATCTCATGAATCCCAGACGGGGAAGATATTTCAGCATTTCTGCGCTAATCCCGTCGTCTCTACCAGATTTTCCATTCTTCATTTTTTGAATACAGACTAGAACCTCCGACTCGGTCGGTGGCTCCTCGTTAACCGCATATGTCGGCCTGTCGGATATCTGACTGAGAAATGTTCCTCGCCAAAGTCAAGTTGAAGTTTAAGAGTCCTAATCTTCCGCTTGCGCTGCTCATCAGGCGTTAAAAAGGTTGACCCCTGTCACGTGAGCTGATGTCGTCGATTTCGCTTAAACTTAGAAGCGCTGATTAGGCCCGTCTGTTCGCATAAGTCGGCCAGACGGTCACCATTCTCCGACGTGCGCTCCGCTGGATAATACCATTTTCCTAGCACATCGGTTTGCTGTTCGAGTCCCATTTTCGCATTTGCGTCTATTCTGATAATGACTACCTCCTGGCTTGGTATTTTAGGCATCAACGCATTGGTTCATCATAGAAGGCGTCCTTACTGTTGTCCTCAGCGGTTTCCATAGGTGTTTGAGCACTTACGATCCAGAGTTTACGTCCTCTGTGATCCAGTCGTACAAAGGCGCATCTAGACGACATTGAGCCAGGTTGTTGTAATCGTTCTTCAGAGCAATCGCGCAGCCACCTACTTTTTCTCATCAGCATCGCCGCAGCATATGGTGTAATTTTCGATGCTGATGATGGGCCGATCTCTCATGCGTGTCTCCTGCAGTGCAGCAAAAGGCACACAGAGATATCGCAAAAGAATAGACAGGGCGGCTTGTTGGGGTTCCCTCGATAGTGTTCGGCAGTTCAGCGTGATGAAACGAATGGTTGTTGCCAAAGGTTCCATGCTCCCTTCAGGAACTTGACCTTTTCGGTTACGGGCTTTCGCGATGTGCTGGACGACAGCACCTTTCTGCTATGTACGGAATCCTACTCCATATAACAGTGCTACATAGCTCGCGCGTTCCCAATGCAATTCCTAATAAGTCGCACAATTTAAAAATTTCCCGAGCAAATAAGAGCCGCATATCACCTGCTAGGTGAAAAAAACTACTTATTCATTTCTGAAATAAAAACCACGAACACGAAGGGTAGCAAAGGAACGCAGTGAAGTGAGAATGTTCGCACTAATTAGAACACTCTAGGTTCCAGGTCAAATTTTGATCTTCATTCTTGGCATTGTTCATTGAAATGACACTGAATAATCCACTACCTCCTCACTGAAGTCAATAGCAACGAAAGATTCTCCATCGCTGGTGGTTGTCCGTTTCCGTAGCTACTCGTTAGCTCTTTCCTGGACACCACGTGATGGGTTTCTTGCAAATCCTAAAAGATTTCGCTAATTGGTCAACAGTATGTGGTGTACCACATATAGCTAATGCACAAACCACTGTATGTTTACACTCATATCCAAGAATTCACTAGATTTTTGAGCGTGTTTTTCCCCTTTTTTTCCAGAAATGGAGAATTTTCTGGTCAGCTATATTCATTTGTATGGTCAGCATGTTCATCTATGAGCTTTACATTATGACCACTAAGTTTCTGACGTTTCCTGTTAGTGTGGATACGGAGATTATCTTTGAAGAACAGGTTTGACGTTTATTCGTCAAAAAATACCTTATTCCTGGGAAGTACATTTCAGTGTGATCATTCTCATTCGTTATTCTTATTGTCACAATCGTAAAAGGTCATAAAAGTGCATGGCGTTGACCAATCCACATGGGAATGCAACCCTCCCGCGTTTGCCTTCAATTCAGAATCGTCTGAGGTTTACGAACGTGTAAATAGTAAGTGTAACCTGCAGTCCAAGGGGCAGACCGATGAATCAAGTCAGTATTTTTAACCGCTCAAACAAGTGATACCAATTCATCGACTTTGGATGGAAGAATGGCATCGGTTTGTTGCGTTGACCTGTTGGCAGTAGGCTGGCTCGAAGCACAAATCGATCGTAAAGTCTCAGCCGGACCTCTTGCAGGCTGCCCCACTCTCGCCCTACTATTTAACTTATTTGAGATTTTAATCATTTACTGCCTAGGTTATGCGAGGTTCTAATCCTCATTCGCGGGAATTTTCGCGTATGCAGCACACTGACGCTTGCATTGCACCGTGCTATCGCGAGCAGTAGTTTCCCAATTTAAAGCGTATTAGTTCTGCTGAGGAACACAAGTACCACGTGTAGTATTACTAGTATTTCTTACACAGATGCGCAGCTATTTATTCATTTGTGAAGCTGCGATAAGAAAAAACCAGGATTTGCAAGAGCGCCAGGGTCAATGAAACTTGGAACCATTTCAAAGCCTTTTGTTAGACGATAATACGAACGAAGCTGCTTCTCGTCATTGACATTCATGACGTGGTATTGTCGGGTCAGAACGAGGCTCGGTGAAGTTGCGTAAGTGGTTGTTTGCTTCGACATTTTTGCAAATCGCTACGAGATTCCAGCAGTTCCCAGTGGTCACCGTATGCAATCTGAATCCTTACAAATTGTCAAAAATCTACGATAATACGAATTTTAATGGAATCAAGGTACTAATGGATAACTACAAGAAAGCTGTCACTCAATCACTGTCGCAATCAGAAGAAAATTATGGATTCTATGTAAGGTTTCATACATATCATTTCTGTATTTTCATTTTTGGGGCCAAAATTAAACTGAACTTATAGTAACCGAACTAGGCGTATAGCTTTCACAACTTCTTCAACAAAAAACAGTATAGTGAGGTCCATCACCGATCATACAGTCAGGTCAAAATGACTTGGAGCTCGGTGTAGTTGCGTAAGCGGCTGCACTCGAAACGGCGCGGTGAACGGTTGAAATTGAATCGAGATGGGATCCTCGCTGTCGATGGCTCTAGTCATCGCTGCAGTCCTCTACACGACTGCTCAGAGCTTCAAGCCGTTCTAAACTTATTATACGCGGGATCGCAAGCGTGTTGGAAACGATGTGTATCAACAACTCTTTGAGAATGAAGGAGAGTATGTTTTGAATTTAGGAAAGGTTTTGTTTGCTTTGATCTTGAAGAATAAAGGAATTGTAGAACACCACTTCATTTAAGAGATGACAGCTAATGCTACTGTATAAGACTCAACATTGGAGATTTCCGTGTAGGTGCTTTTAACACAGTTTACGAATTGAGCGTCACTGTTTAAAGGCAGCATAAAACGAATCTGAGGTGGTGCGGATTTCAGGTGGAGTATCCGTATACGGTGTCGTAGATTATGGAGACGGGGGTAGTTCCACTCATCTCTCCCTGCATCACTGCAAACAGCAGCCTCCAGAATGCTGTTTTGTACGACGCCATCTACACCCCTTGCGCCGCCTCCGCCCTGCTATTCGTCGAAAATCAATTCGGACTGCTCCGATTGGCAGTAAACGACACTACGCGTGCATGGGTGACGCGCTGCAATAGAAGGCATCGTACAAAACAGCATTCAAAGGTTGGCTGCTTGCAGTGACTCAGGGAGAGATGAGCGGAACCACCCCCGGTCTCCATAATCTACGACCCCGTACACGGATACTTCACCTGAAATCCGTACCACACCAGGTTGGTGGAATTGTCTAGGTGACTTGAGTTGTAACGTGAAGAGCAGTGTTTTGAACTCGTCTACGCAACTCAAAGATGAAAATTCGGTCCCATTTGAACAGCTATTTTCTCAGCATTAGAGAGGATGTAACATGTGTTTATTGATGCTTAGATAAACCAGCCACATCTCTCAGAAGTCTAAGGATGAGTCAGTAGTGCAGATGCAGTGTTAAAGTGGTGTCACGCTTTAGAAATTTGGATGCCCCCTTTTTCCAACATTTGCAACAGAATTTCTAACTATTCAGTCCTTTCTGAAATTCAGGAAAGGATGAATCTTTCCTATGAGCTCGACCAACGTGCTCGAGAAGCAATGGCCTTAGAAGTTGCGAAACTGGATCAGGCTTTCTTGCCGCCTGCTTTGTACACATTCGACGAACTAATAACAGACTGCACTTTTTCGGGAAAAAAGTGTTCGGCGTAGGGGAGATTTGTTTCAAATTCAAAGCATAAATTGGAAATGAAGACATGACTGTCAGAGCGGACTTCACCCGATTCGTAGATCCAATCTATGGTGCGTGCTATTCCTTCAATGAAGATTCAATTCTTACCTATTCCACGAATCGGGCGGGAACGAAATTCGGCCTGAAACTGCTTATTACTGTTAGCGTGGGTTACCTCTCCTGTCAAATTTACTCAATGAGTAGAAAATTACAGGAAGCTGCAATTATTAACGTTTTAGCAGGAAGCCACTACTATGGTAAACGACTTTCTGCCAACCACTAGTATGGCCGGTGCTAGAGTGGCCATACATCCGAGAGGTAGCGTGTCTGTTTTGAATTATTGTGCTAGATTCTACTCTGGTAGACTAGCAAGATTTTAGCGCTCACTTTTCTTATCCACAATTTATAACAAAAAACCAGTACAGCAGATAACTAGTTTATGAAGTATTACAAAGCAGATTAACATTGAACCATGATCACAAGGAGAGCAAACAACTTGCTGTTCAGTCACGTTTTGATCTGATGAGAACAACTCGTTTCAAGACCTCTTACCCTAGATTTTATATTCTTGCTCTCTCTCCACTCAGCAGATTCTACGAAACAATCTCGGAAGATTAGTCGTATATTTTGTCGCTAGAATTCAGCAAGAATTCGTGGGAATCTAACCAAAACGACTTTCAGAATCAAAATGAAAAAGGATTGTCAGGTTACTGATAAGATTGCTACCTTATTCTTCTATCTGTTTTGATGTAACATTTTCTTTTGGTAGAGATTAATGCTAAGGTGTGTACCCATCGCTGGATAACAGTGGGATCAACGCAGGAGTCGGCTACCAGACAGCGATTGCGTTGACATCGGTACATTTTTGTGAATCACCTGATATTATTTATTTTAATCGGAGGTTTTACAATACTATCACCTTTCAGACAAGAACCAAACGTGCAAAAAAACCTTATGGAAGATGTATCGATAAGGAGTCCGATACCACTAATCTCTATCAGGTTTCGAATATTTAGAATCTTATACGAGTAAAATCAGAAGGTTTGCCGAAAACAATTATCACGCGTCTAAAATATAATCGGCCCACCTGTCCGGTCCTTTACGTCCTAATCAAAACCCACAAGCTCTCTGCTGCCGAATTTAGTTCATACAACCCAGGAATTTCAAGATTAGGTCTATCATTAGCAATATTGGAGGTCACCACCGATAGAATATCCTGGTTTCTTAACACTATTCTCAGCCAGCTACTCCAATACGTTCCCGCTTATCTAAATGTTCATAGAGCACCTCTGCAAAGCACGCCTTGATGGAGATTGTGTCATCGAATCCTTCGACTTCACTTCGCTCTACACCAACGTTTCCAGCGATGCTGTTCCGCAAGCAATATCAGAGCTGCTTCTCGAACACAAGGGGGCTCTTAACATGTATGGGTTCGCGATACAACAAATAATGATGCTGCTAAGCGAACGTCCGAAATGTTCCTTATTTCGCTGGTCTGGGCAATACTATAGGCAGATTAGAGGCTTTTCTAGGGGACAAAGACTTGTTTCTACATTAGCCGTTAATTTCATGTCTAAAGTTGAAGAACCTCTACTGGAACGCAAACCTCTACTGTACTGTCGATACATAGATGATTGTTGCATTATATGTCCAACGCGAGCTGAAATGGACACTTGATTCGATTTCTTAAATAAGCAATCCCTGGACATGAAGTTACAGGGAAAAACGTAAAAACAATTGGTTGTCGTTTCTCAGTGTCGAAAAGTCAGTCATTGAAAATATGTTTAAGATAGCTGCAACGGTTTCATCTGATGCTCAAAGGCGCGTTGCCTCCGTAAAAACGGCTCACCACGTTGCTCAGTCCAGTGGGTACCCAGCAAAGGTTTCTTATTCAAATCGTAGCCCTGTAACTGAGCGGCGGTGCCACATGGTAGAACAAACAACAAAGATCCCCTTCTGCCTTCCTTTTATTTCGGATGACATGAGCAATGCAGTGCGGGCAAGTTTACGACAGGCGGGTCTGCAATACTCAGTCAGAGTAGTGAAAATACCATCTGCGAACTTGAAACAACAGCAAGTCCGAAACCGTGCCTATGACAGGCTTTGTGAGACACTTAACTGCATCGTTTGTCCGAATGAGAGGCAGGATGATTGCGTGGTTTCGAGGGTTATCTATCTAATCACCTGTCAGTTATGTGGCGCTGAGTACATTGGCGAAACAGGAAGATCACTATGAATCCGCGTCAAGGAGCACCTAGACGGAGCACCTAGATGGTAAAATCAAAAACATCATCCCCTTTAGGTGCTCATCACATACAGTGTCATCACAACACACCTTTCAAGATAGCGGTCATGATCTTAGCACGCGAATCAGACGTTCTCGCGCGAAAAAACATTGGAAGCGTTTTATATCACGGCCAAAAGTCCAATCATGAATCATCAAGAAGAATGCATCGCCGTGACCAACGACCTAGCGCCATATCAATACCTTTGCGGATTTTGACCTAAAGGGTCAGAGGCGGGGACATCGTTACTAGTTACTACTAGTAACGGTGCAACTCTAGCAACTGGTGGTCCGCTGATTTTGTGGGTATCAATTTGAGCGCTGTGGTGTTCTGCTTTTCTGACGTTGTTTTTGAATAATCTGTTTGCTAAGTCAAATCTTGTGGGATAACGAGGCGTTTCAGAGAGTAGATTACACGTGTTCTTGATTTTCCAGGCTCTGAGGAAAGCGACGACGCCGAAACATTAGCCAGAATAAAGACCAATAACAATCTTAGTTCTGCTCAAAAAGTAGCACACAATCTTATACGAGTGACCCACGCGGCCAAGGCCTATGATGTCATTTTGGGTAGTACATACGTACAGTTCTATACAGCAAAATTCATCATGGAAGTGTTTGATCATCAGCCCAAAACTACTGAAAATTCCAGGACGAAACGTATACATTGGAAACTTGTTTCTTTGGATGTCGCCAAAGGTATACAGTGGCCAAGTGCGGATGTGCAAATCCTCGATTTCGTAGAACAGCTTCTGATGTATGGTGCGACGCTTCTAAGGGAAATTGTAAGCACATAACGCCTACTTCTCAGTACAAAACATCAAAGTGTCCAATTTTTACGAACTGCTCCGCTCCTAACGCAACCTTCATTCAAAAGCTCGCAACTTCCGTACTACGCTAGTTGTCCCTCCAACGGAGGTACTGTTGAAAACTGCGTGGTGGGATCATCTTTGCGCGAACACTTAGGAAACGGAAACAGGTCGCGGCAATTTGCTCGCGAGAGTCCCTGCGAAGAGTTGAGAACCGCTTGCTTCCGAACGAGTATGTCGTGTTGCACCAAAAATGAAGTCGTATGGATGATACTGCAACCGTTTAAAGGCATCACCCCACGAATCCTACGTGATGTGGATTTCCGATGGTCAAAGATTATGCGGGATCATAGTTTGCAGAAACGAGTGGGATGCCCCTGGTTTCTTCCTAATCGCCGTGAGAAAAACGTCCCGGAAGATGCGGCTTCGAGCGTTCCGGGGCGCCATAAATGGACAGAACCACCATCTTCCCCGCAGACTACGACCCCATATAAGCATAACCCATCTGGAACCCGTACTACCTCAGATTCGTGGGGAGATGCCTTGAAATGATACTCTACCACAAGTCAATTTCTTTCTTATGCGACGGAGAAGAAAATTAGGAGGAAAGAAGTGCAAAAAAGTGCTCGTAATAACTAGATAGCAAAGCACGTTTCGCGGAGTCTGAGCCAGTAAACAAAGTTGGTTGAATCCTTCAAATTCTTCGTTGGACTTCGATGCAAGCTCTAGCTGCGTAGTAATCAGAAGTCAGGAAAAGTTAGTAAGTCAACAGCAGCAACTTTTGCCGTTATGTAAAGAATGGCGTATTTCAGTTAATTTGTCTTTACATACGACGACTTTCGAAAAGATGGTAAGGTCAAAAAGACATGAAGCACCTATGCGTACGCACGCTTGCGTACGCTGCTTCACTCAAGGCGCTTCGGTTGAGCGTGGTGAAACCCTTGTCGGCACCACCCATCGCTGTAATTTGCGACGGTTCGAACTCGGTTCCAAGTGCTGCCTCCACCGCGCCATTTCGAGCGCGTTCGCAAACGCACCGCAACTACACTCGTCATTCATGTCGTTTTGAAAATACTATATTCCGCAATTAACCTCCGCTAGGGAACCACAACGAATTTTGAACGATTTTTTCAGCAGTTAGGTTTCCAGACAGGCTTAGGAAGCCATCACGACTAATTTTCACAAAAATCAATTGTGATGGTTGTGCTTACTAACGTAGTTACTAAATCAACAAGCCGTGTTTAGAGGTTCAGAACCCAAGAAATCTACTAAGAAAGACCGCTTTTTGAGTTTTGAGGTGCCTCCCACCACTGGTGCTACATTTTATAATAATTTCGGTCATTGTATTGCATTCACATAACCCCTTCGCTTCCTATGAACTTTTGAAAGTAGAACAATCAAGAGAGAGCGAGAGAGATCAACAGCTCATGGATTACCAAACAAAAGTTGTGGTGACCAAACTGGCTGATTGCTTGCGTGCGCTGCCATGTTCTGTTTCCAGATTTTTTTCTTAGAAAACTTCAGAGATTATTAAGTGTGGTCAGCAGAAATACTAAAACTAGAACTCCATAGACATGTGACTCATATACTTTCAGTGGACTGTTTGCAATCGCTTCGTGGAGACCAAGCATCGACCGAAAATCGAAACATTTGTCCTCTAACTGAGTGCTCTTGCAATCCGCCCTGTCTTGAGACAGCGTACTTCACCACTGCCAGTATCGCTAAATTTCCAGCCGAGAACTACTTCGTCGCTACAGATAACACTCGAGGAGTTGTAAGGATTGTCGTTGATAGTGAAGTGATAGTGAACGAGAGAATGAAGTGATATTCCTAGCAGAGTATCCGATTTAGGCTGGAAGTTGTGATGACCAAAACGCCAATTTTAGTGGGGTAAGTTGATCAAATTACCGAAATTTCCCATCACTTACAGTCGATTCCTAACCTCTTCAACCGATCGAGCGCAACACGCAACACGTCAATGCTGCGTCACAGCCGATTGAAGAGATTCGGACCCACTTAACTTTCTACTGTTTATTTGCTCTCGTATTCTGTATGTGCAAATTGTACAGCTTTTCCTTTCTTCCAGTCTCCTCAGTTATGTCGCGATTGGTATGCAAACAATGCTCTGCTACTGCAAGTATTCTTCGAAACACTTAAGTACGAGTCTTACACGGAAGTTCCTAGCTATGGGGTAATCGTCTCTTCGAATCCACACATTAAAGTCATACAAAGTCCATTTCAAGCATTTAGTTTTGAGAGGAGTCATGTCTCAATGATGAACAGTCAATCAGTTGTCGATTTTTACCTTTTTGTTTTTTTTTCTGTGAACTCACGATATCTGTAGTTCCATAGCGCTCTCATTCGTCTAATTGGAGTAATTCTAAAACCGAATAAAAATTACCAGTAACGTAATGAAGCCTCGGCTCGCGATTACAATACTGAAATGAGCCATGGATGGCATCGATCTTTTGTTTTTTAAAATAATTTCTCGTTTTTTTTTTTCAAGATTTCCGCTGTGCTGAACGATCTTGGAGGTCATGCTGGACTCTGGCTAGGACTCTCTGTGATCTCTGTTGTTGAAGTAAACAATAATATGTAGAAAGCGTCATTGTTTTTTTTTGTGATGCTCAATTTCAGGTGTGTGGTCTGATCCTTCTGCTTCTGATGTACTGTCTATCGTGTGGAAAGCTGAAGACTCGTCCTGACGAAGAGGACATGGAGTCTGATGAGCGTATTAAAGTTAGTAGATGATTTGCACCAATAACATTGAACACAAAAGCGGGATTTAAATATTGAGGGTTTTAGGACGTTGAAGAAGTGAAGAAGGAGCTCGACTATGCAGACAAACACGACAAGGACAAGTACGGTGACGAGATAGACGATGATGAGGAGGCAGATGAGGCTCCACATCGTGAAGAACATGCTAAAGAGAAATAAAGTGCTTTTTCTTATACCTCGAGAGGATATTCCTCCAGACAAATCCTTTTGGATTTTGTCGTATGTTCTCAATTTCGTCAGAATCATAATGTTCTGATTTCCGCTAGGAAGATATTGCTAGTTTCAAAGTTTCTGCAACTTAGATTCTGCAACTATCCTAATATCACCTTCTTAAGGGTGCAGTACGCAATAGACAATTTCTCTCCAAGTGTTGTTTACCGTTTCAACGCATGAATTGATAAATCTTTAGAATAAAAGAAAAAAGAATATACTGTCATGTTCACAGAACAGACTGGAATTTCTTTACATATAAATTTAGCAATTTGTCAATCTCATCAAGCGATCTACCCGCAAAATTACTGCTTTGCATCGAAATTCGTTTTCCGCCAAAAATAAAGGAATAAAAACTGACTAGAATTGTGCATAGAGCTGTTTACACAGCAGGTGTGCACAATCATCTTCTTTTGTTTCGAGTTTAGAGGGAGATGTCTTATAGATTGCTGACCTTTGAGTTTCACACTCAAGAGATTTCCCACGCTGATCAAACTAGAACTCAATTAGACCACTCTAGACGTCATGTCTACATGTTCTTATTCAGAAGCACATGATAGCGAACCACATCCGAAAAACCCAACTAGAGGTGTAGAAGCCAGTCGAGCAAGTGAAAAGGAAAGGAGTTTTACGGGGCTGAGGCGCTATCACTACCTCACCATTTGCGAATTTGTTGGTAGCCGACAACCGTTAACAGCCAAATCACCGTTCAAACCCTTCAACTGTTATACTGGTTCAGTTTGTAGAGACGTTTCCTCGGAAAAAGCTTACATACTCAACGTCCGGCGAATCTTAAGATGAAAAACGTCACCCGAGCAGAGCTAAAAGTCCTTAAAAGATTACAGTCGTTCCACTCTTCTTCTCAATAATTTATCAATTGTGGTTCAAGGAGGTCTTCCTTGAACCACAATTCCGTGGTCCACAGGATTGGATTCGATAACGAGATAATGACGAAGATGCCACAGCCAAGACTGTCAACTTAACACTTCATGAAATCCAACTCAGAAAGTAAAAATGAAGAAATAAGAAGAATACTCAAAGTTCAGCAAATCGTTTCTCAAAAAACTATTCTTTAACTGCAAAAATGGTAGAATAATGTTCTGTGAGTATATTCCTGGCTGGAACCTTGGCGATTATACACAAAAGAACCACTCAAGGTCCATGAGCAAGCAAAACTACTCAGTCACAGGCAAAGTGATCGTTGTTATGCATGTTGACTGCTCACAACGCTGGAAATTGACTAGGATCCATGAAATGCTGACCACCATTTCCCTACTTCCTTCATATTGCCAAATCATGGAAACTGTAACTAATCATACGCAAAAGTCGCAGAGTGAAAAGATTTTTTTTGCAGTAAGCTTCACAGATCCACCAAATCCAGTCCTGCCTAGAAAGGTATAGTAAAAGATGGATTTTGGTACGCTGTACGTTACGCCACAAAATCTCTCGCAGTTGCAAGTACACCGCAGTGCCCTTCGTTTTCTCGGGATTCACCATTATAATCGAATCATATTAAAAGTTCTATAGCGAGCGCATGCAGTGAGTCTTTTTTTTAACTTACGCTTTTAAATTAATATGATTGAGTATGTACTTGCTTCATTTTTCGGACTAGAACCAGGAATGTAATTTGGACCAAAGAGTACAGATGCTGTCTATGAGAGTGATGCAACGTTTAGCTCCTCCTAGAAGACCCTAAAATCGAAGGTTACAAAACTAGAGAGTTTGCGTCCTTATGTCTTGCTATCCAGATGTAACAAACTCCGCCCGTGGCTTGACTTCCACCACTTAGAGAGATTTTGTATAGACTACTTCAAGCGTTTGATGATCATCATACAATTTCGTGTGTCACGGCTTCTCAGAGCGGCGCATTTCTCATGGAAATCAGCGACGGCGTATTCTTGAGCAAAGGCCAGAAACTCATTCACGTCTGCAATTACGTCCGCCAACGGACTATTCACCTCGGTGCTGTGCCAGACGTGCTGTGAGGCTTATCATGCAGGCACAGGGACAGAATCTCTGCTGCGGATCTGTCCGCGATAGTTTCGTTCTCCTAATCGATTTTCTGAATTCGTTTCATAGCTGTACATACATACGAACGTGTTTGAATTACATTCGTTACGTCTATGTGCACGAACATTTTGTTTGTTGCTGTTTTTTCCAGCCGTAATGTGGCGTTTGTTTTATCATTTCTTGGTCGTTATCGATTAGAGTTGATTGTTCGCAGGTCCTGTGTTCTGGGTGTGTTCTAACCGAAATAAAATATGGACAGACTTCAGTAACTGACTATTGCACTTACTATTGCCATGGTATTGAAAATAGCGCTCATAGCGCTATTGTACTACCCTCTATCAATCGGACTTACGTTTTACCAGAAATGGTTCATAAAGGTCAGTTTTCTGCGATTTAAGCGTTACTCTATCATTAGTGAAACGACATTCTTATATCAAAAGTATTTTTGGAATGCGCTCCGTCATTTCCTCAAAGTACGGGCTCTGCTATATATTGCGTTATATAGTAACCTATTTTCATGCGCTTTATTTTGGAATTTCTTTGATGATGTGTAGAAAGAAAGGTTTCGTCTTTACCTTAAAAAGATACGATTTCGTTTATTTTACATTCAATCGTCCGTCTTGCTGTAATGTGCTTTCCGAGCATTTTTTTTCTTGAGATTAAGGTTACCTTAAGTATAACTTCTGAGAAAAACTTTGGTTGTTTGGACATTTCTTTTCTCTTCATACGTCTTCCAACCAGTCTCATGTATTTGTCATGTAAATTATAGTTGGAGGGCACTATTGAACAAATGCAATAATATAATAATCTTGTTTACGAATTCTTCTACACAGAAATTGTTTGGCATAAATCTAATATTTTGTGTTTGATGAACACTACTCTTAAAGTCATTATCGTAAATTAGCAAATATATGACTCTTTCTTCTCCGAGCGTAAATTCTTTGAATATCAGCGGAAATTCTCATCAGTACTATTCCCATATTGTCAACACAGAAATTGTTTGGCATAAATTTAATATTTTGTTTCGAAATCGATTTTGTCTATTTTTGAATGGGCCCAACTTCTGAACCTACCTTTTCTTGACTTTTTTGTTTCATTCGTCCATTGTCTTATTACAGAACTATAAATTGCCGCTGTTCGTTGTGTGTTGGCACTACATAGTGAAATGGCTTGCTGCTGTTTCTATTCGTGCTGTTTACGAATTCTTCTACAAAAAGCGAATGCGTCTTCATCTAAAGGAGCAGCTGAGGTAGGTGACAATTTTTCCTTTCTTTCAGTTATTTGTTGTAGTGAAACAACTTATAAGTGAAGAAAACAAACTCACTTTTAGATGGCTTGCACCTATTGGAATATGTGCCTCGTTAGACATTGGACTGTCAAACTGGGCACTTGAATATGTCACAGTCAGTCTATACACGATGGCTAAAAGCAGTTCCATCCTGTTCATTGTTGCATTTTCGTTGTTGTTGAGACTGGAACGGTATTTGTCTCTTATTTCTTTGTAGTTTTGAGCTTTGAGCTTGTCGCTCCTCGTTCACTCTACACTTGTTTTTCCCAGATGGCGTCCAGCACTAGGCTTAGAAACTGGCCTCATTGCTACTGGACTATTCCTGTTCACATGGCATTCATCTCAGCTGGACCTCACAGGGCTACTTTTAGTAGAGCTCGCTGCATCTTGCACTGGAGTTCGGTAATAATGAACATTTGTTTTTATTCGAAGCACTTTTCTTCTTGACTACATCTTACCTGATTTGTTTATTCCTACTTTTTTGATAATCTCTTCGTCATCATCATCAGCATCATTCATGTTATGTTATTTAAGAGAAAGTGAAAACATTATTCAATACTTTGATAGGTTTGCTTTTCTTACGGGAATTGAAACTTAATCGAAAAAGGTATGGAACTCCACTCAAGTTCATAACTTTTTCGTAGTTTGAAAAGTTTTCAGCTCGTGATGTCCAGATATACAAATACGTGAGAAAAATGTTTGCCCATCTATGCGAGAAGTCGTCTTCAATCGCAGCAGTTTAGCACTGATTTTCTTTACTGTTAAGGTTGAAGACGTGTGTTCCAACAATCCGAGTAGTTTGCAGAACTTTTTTGCCTCCGAATATTTGTAGCCGATAAAATTTGGGAAACATTTATGGAACACAATGGCAAAAGGTTCGAAGGATGTACCTGTCAAATATTATTTCTTTTCTGAAAATCTAACAGCGTACTCAATGCTGTGCAAGATTTTAAAAGTTAATAATTTGGTCAATTATGATTTTTATGGTTTAGGAGGAATGTCTTTCTTGTGGGTGAGACTGTTAATACGTCTAATTGCGTTCTTTTAATCCCTTACCATCGCCAGGATTACGGATAAGCGGAATCTAGCCCCAAAATTTCTGCCTAAGCTTACGTGGATTTAACCACAGCTAATTGTGTTCAGGTTAAAGTTCGTTCGGTGTTCCCGTGGATACATGACCTCTTTTTTCTGGCATAAAATTCAACCTGCTTGCCTCTGCTGCATTTATACTCTCCTTCTCTCGAAGTCCTCTTTTACTAACTGACGATTTCCGATACGCAAGTCATGTACTTTTTTTTAAATTTATCACCTGTCCTATCACCGTTGGCATCTATCATAGAATCTTTTTTTTTCGTTTGCTAGCGCATTCCAGTTTCGTAACCCCAAAATTCAACTATTGTTTGCAGGAAAAAGCGTTGCTGTTTCCGGAAAGTAGAAAAATTGTATTTTGCGGAAAGTTACCGGCCTCGGACTCCACCTCATTTATCCAAAATTTTCAGATGGACAGTCTCACAGCTAGTGATGCAAAGAGAAGAACAGGCACTAAGTCATCCTTTAGACATGGTCGCACATGTACAACCGTGGATGTTGATTCCTATTGTACCTCTCATAGTTATGTTTGAAGGTACTCCTTTTTGTTCTTTGGTTCCTCGATGCTCAAGCGGTCTTACATTAGCTTAAATTGCACAACAGACAAACACACGGACTCGATAGAATTTTGTCTTGTAGTACGATAATGAGTATCGTACTACACGTACGGTACTACGTACTACTATATTGACCACATTCACACTGTTTCGAAACTCATCGAGGTATCCCGAGAGTACAAGATGCCGCTCTGTCTCATCTTCATCGACTTGAACAAGGCTTTCGACTCAGTTGAGACGGAAGCGGTCATGGAAGCTTTGGACAACCAAGGCGTCCCTACTCTGTACATAAAGGTACTTCGAGAGTTGTACAGTTACTTCACGAACGGAATTTCGCGATTCTACAAGAATATCATAATTGACGTGAAGAGGGGGGTCCGACAGGGTGATACAATTTCACCAAAAATATTCACAGCCACCCTCGAGAAGGCAATGCGAAAGTTGGAATGGAACGACATGGGAGTGAAAGTTGATGGTCGGCAGCTACACCATTTGCGCTTTGCTGATGACATCGTACTGATAACACCTAACGTCAGCCAAGTGGAACGTATGCTGACCGACTGCTGAATTCGACGAAACATGTGGATGCATCGGTCTTCAGCTGAGTCTGCAAAAGACGATGTTCATGCGCAGCGGATGGGTCTCGGATGCCCCACTCACGCCCACCGAACGAACATATTCGAATGCACTAGCTACGTTTATCTGGGTCCGGAATTGAATATGATGGACGACCTGACCCCCCGAGCTGGGCAGGAGGAGACGAGCGGCTTGGGAAGCGTATAAGAGCATGTAGTGAATGGATGTAGTGAAGAAGACCAGGAACACCCGGCTCCGTGCTCACCTCTTCCACACCACCATACTTCCTGCTTTCACCTATGCTTCGGAAACTTGGGCATTTCGCAAGGAGGAAGAAAACGCGGTGAGCGTCATTGAAGGCGCATTTGAGAGAGTGATGCTAGGAGTATCCCGTTTCACGCAAGTGAGGGATGGGATTCGAAGTTCTGTCCTACGTCAGCGATCGAAGATTAGAGACGTTGCCGCATTTGCCAAGGAAAGTAAAATAAGGTGGGCCGGATACGTGATGCGCATTAACGACAACCGTTGGACCAGAGCGTGGCTTCTCCGCGATATTAAGCACACTACAGGAAGACCGCCGACCCGATGGTCAGCCTTTTTCACGAAGTCCTTCAAAGAAAATTATGATGCTCTTTGTGTCCCATGCGAAAGGAGGAACCACTGGGTGACTGTGGCATGCGATCGGGACAAATGGAAGAATCACTAGCGCCCGCTCGATCAGTTCGAAGATCAACGAGAGTCAAGGCGATCAAGTACGATACTATACATTAAAAGCAACGTATCGAGTCCTTGTGGTAGAATAGAGAGTTCAGCGTAGATTACGAGTACGAGAGTACCGCTCAACAGTTCTGTAGAACGACATGGGAACCACCTTACTTCCTACGTGGTATATTAGAAAGCACCACCTTACGTGAATATAGGCTGCTGAGGAGACTTCATTGATTTTCGACCGCTCTTGCTGAGTAACCGTAAAACGCAAAGGTGACGCGTTCTAAAGTACCCCTTAGAAAGGAACGCAGTTTTCTGGAGTATCAGGGCGAATTGAGCGGGCCACACTCATACTCGTAATGTACATCCCAAACTCTATATTTGCCCGCAGAGATCACAATATCGTAATTTTCGTGACACATTGTCTTTGAGCTGATTAGCTTTGGTTACAGGTGGAGAACTCTCCTATGACACTGTTCTCTTCTACAAAGAACATTATGCTCCTGTTCAAGTGACGTTATTGATAATTTGCGGAGGATTGCTCGCATTCTGCATGGAAATGTCAGGTAATTATTTTTCGAAGTCTTAGATTAACCTTTTCTCGTCATTACTTCTGTTTACAGAATATCTACTCCTTGTGAACACATCTGGTATCACTTTGAATATTTTTGGAATAATAAAGGTAAAGAGATGAGAATCTAATGATTTTATTGACTTATCAGTGTTGACTGAACTGACATGTATTTGTTTTTTTTTTCAACTTCTGCAACGATTCCTAATACATCGCCTTTAGGAAGTTGCAACTCTTTTATTAGCTCATTTGTTGAACAATGACCGGCTTTCGTCGGTGAATTTGGCTGGTTTAGTACTCTGTCTAACAGGAATGGCCCTTCACGGCATGTCTAGAAAGCGTCAGAGGTATGCTTTTCTCCATAAAACTATTGAAATCCACTGCAAAAAAGCGGTAATTTGCAAACATTCCTGAAACTTTTCGTTGTTAATTTTTATGTTTCTTGTGGATGATGCAGCTCAATAGCTCGTTGCAGTTTTTTCGATTGTTCACCTATCAAGACTACCATGCTTATGAAATGATTAAAGAGAACGGCACTATTACAGTACTGAGCACTGTTAGGATACGTGGCGATACGCATGTTGCATAACAGTTTGACAAAAGTCGAATTTAGTAATTTTTCGTCCCTATAAGAAGTACAATACCTCTGCGCAGAATACTAAAACGAATGTCACCTATCAGTAACTTCTCCAAACCTGCAAAGACTGTTTAGATCTCGTCCGGGAAGTCCTCAGGATGATTCTCGGAAATTACTTATGGTGGAAGACATCGAGACTTAAAAGTCAGTTTCAAATGCTCTGTGCAAAACTGGAGATTTTGTGAGATAGTAGAAAATATTTCCTTCTCAGAACAGGACACTTCTCCAGAGGAATGTTTGCACTTTATTTTCATGGTGTTGGATCTGTGATGTGAATTCTTTCATCGCCTAACGAAGCCACGTCTTTTTTTCTTTGCTAACTTCTTGCTTCGAGGGTTTAATATGTGATATTTCGGTCCTAGTTTGCAACCGAAGTGTTGATAGCGCTGAACGTTGAGAACCAACAACACTACGCATCTGAGAAGACTCGGATGTGAATTGGGCACTTTTAGTACATACGTGTATTTCTTTCTGTAATTCTTTATGGCAGCCTGAACCATTGACAATTATAGATTTTCTTACAATATGAACAAAGTCATAAATGTTTGCTAAGTGGTCTTTGTATTTATATTATATAACAGATATTTATATACCGTTCGCATACGTTCTCATTGTGAAAGGCACTCACAATATGTTAACGATCGATCACATACTTATCACAGGTTGGCGGCTTAGAAAATAAAGAAACAAAACAGCAGGTTCCTTGATATAAAGAGAACAATCAGTTAAAACATCAACTTAGATTGCTTTCAGTACCTTCCGAAAACAGTATCTAGATGGAATGTTACTTATTTTTCAACTGAACATAATCAATAAAGATGTGAAGAATCTTGCCCTACAAAAGCATACCCAGCCTTTTAAAAAAAAGCCACATCATCACAATGAAAAACTCCAGCCTTAAAAATCATAAGAGTCCGCTGTTTTCTCTCCTGTATTAAGTTCTTTTGCGCCCATTAATTATTTAGAATGACTATCATATAATCTACTGTCCAAATAGTAAAAAGATTAGCGATTGCACATCTACAAATTCGCAGCGCAGCTGCGTTTCAAGACGCTGGAAAGAACAGTAACAGAAATATCAATTGTGGAATTTCGCAACATACAAAATAACACTTTGGTTCAAATCTACTATGTATTTACGTATTTGCTGCTGTAAAATTATCAAAAAAAAACTGAGCCGAGAGTCTCAACTGCGACAAGAAAAAGTTTTTCAAGCAAGTGAGCGCCCAATAAGAACATCGGTTAGATGTTAAGGTAACTACTTCAACAAGTGAGGAACAACTGAACTGCTACTGTGAATATGAACAACTGCAAGAATTGCAGCTGACTATCTTTATTAAATACCTAGGATTTTCTTCTTGCACATATGGTTAGTACGAAACTGCTGAGCCGAGACCTGTCCACTGGTCAGGAACGACCGGAAAATAAGTGTCCATTGCTTCAGAAAATCTGCAATACAAGATTATAATTGAGGTCCAGAAGTGCTGACGCAACTGTAGTGTTCTTACCGCGTACAATACATCTCCGGGCTAAGTATTGTTGGTAGATGGGCACCAGGAATGGCGACAATTTTCACCCAAGATTCAAGTTTCTGAATAGAGCGCTACAAATCCCATCAAATAGCTGTACTGCCAATTGGTATCCAATGAGGCAGCAATCTTATAGCTTACCTTATCGAGTGTGTAAGTCCTCATATAATCAACAATTCCCAGAATTAATTCACCATTTGTCTCATCAACACCAACTAATAATGAATAGTCCATTACGTGCTGGAAATAGAAAGTATTTTAACGAAATTACTAGTGAAATGTAATTGCATCTGGGAGAAAATTGAAGAAGAAGCACCTGAGAGCTAAGGAAATGACTGTCGTTGCTGATTGCTTGATTCAGGGCCGCTTTGGCATGCGGATAAATGTATAACTGTTTATTCCAGAGATCTTTCATTAGATTCTCATCCAATAAAACGAGATCAGATGTACTTTTTGCCGTCGCAGCCATTCTGCAGGAAAGGAATTAGGAGAGACATAGCGTTAATCAAGTGACATCTAGGCATGAACAAACCGATTTCTCAGGGATCCTTTCAAGTCCCATACTTGACTTACATTGTGTTTGTAAAATAAATACTCCATAACCAGAATATCCACTTTCAGCTGTGTAGTTTTGCTTTTGTAACCAACTCGAAATACTCCGTATACCTGAAAATAATACTGATTTTAACATCCAGATTTATTATCTTCAATCAATGATCAACCAAACAAGAAATAAGAGGAAGAATTTCAGGTAAGAGCGCTAAACATGTTACAGTAGAAGTGTGGGAAACTTGAACATGGAACAGAGTTTTATCATCAAGTTCCCCACACTTCAACTGCTTGTTAGTAAGTATTAGAAGGTGCGATCAAAATTTAAGTACACCTTATTTATGACACCCTAATTTCGTTTTCGGGTCTCGGAGTCCTAAAAGGATTTCATGGACGCATTCTATCATTGATGACGAATCAATTCGTGGACGTCATCGGAAAACATGTCGACCAGAATCCAAAAAGCAGCATAGAACAGATGGCCCGAGAGCTAAAAGTGTCGGACTATACCGTCCAAACTATCGTTAGGAAACGGCTAGGGTTGACCCCTTCTCATGTGTAAAAAGCGGCTGTCCTTCCGGACAAGAACAAGCAAACTCACCTAAAGAAATGTCGTGCCCTATTTGCTCGGACGAGCTTTGGAAAGCACCTCAGCACGGTGTTTTCCGACGAGAAATTCCTGACTGTCGAGGCCGCTTTCAATCGACAACAGCATTGCGTGCTCTCTAAGGCATCCCAAGAGGCTAACACGAAGGGTAGAACTGTAAATCGAGCGGCCCACCCTTCTGTGGTCATGGTTTGGTTCGGTGTCTGTGCCACCGGCAAGACTCTGCTGGTGTTCGTCGAGCCAGGGGCAAAGATTGAAAAGGAGTACAACCTCAAGACCATTCTCGAGGCTGCTGCGTTGGGCACTTCTCACTTTGGTAGTGACCCCATATCAGCAAGACAACGAGCGGGCCCACAAGGCCGAAATTATTCAGCAGTCGTGCATAGACCATCTACGGGACTTCATCGCTACTAAGGATTACCGGCCTCCTCCCCGGATCTCAGCCCTTTGGTCTATGTCGTGTGGGGTTATCTAGAGGAGAACGATTGTGCTACTCCTCTTTCCAACGTAGAGTCACTGAAGACCGCCCTTTGCTGGGAATGGGAGAAAGTCGACATCTACTTTCTTCGTCCAGTGATCGACTCGTTCCCGAAGCGACTGACTGCCGTTATCGCAAACAGAGGAGACCGTGTTGAAAAAAAGAAGATACTGTGTTGTTGCAAATCGCTAAGGGATTTCTTTATAAGTTTCTCAATTTGTTTGAGCCACTAAGACCCGATAAAATTCCTATAATTCTGTGTACTTGTACTTTCATCGCACCCTGTACATCCAAAACAAAAGCTTGCCTTGCACAATGTTGTTAACTTATTTTCCACAACGGCAGTCTTGACATAATCGAAGTAGTGTGGAGCGAACTCGACAAATGATTGGATCTCAAAACGAGACATTTGCTTCACTACGAAGCGATCATCTTGTGTTCTGTAGAAGAATGACCCGGATTTTCCTCCCTGAAAAGAAGAAACTCGATTTTAACGAACAAGTGCAAATCATTTAATGTTCACCTGAGGTGTCCAAAATGTGCTCTGGGACAACGACCGTATAAACGCCTCTTCACCTTCAGTAAACAGTAGCTTGCGGAGAAGTCGGAATCTAGCACCATAATAAGCCTGACCCATTATCTTATTAGAGGATGTCAGAATCTATGTGCAGGAGTAATTTCTGAACCTTGACGTAATATGAAGCCTGGTTATCCTGGAATTCAACTTCAAGATGTTCTGCTGCCATAACTTGTTCATCCAGTGCTGCACTGCTCGAATTTAAATTAAGTGGAGGTTGTTCACCTTTCGCCGCTTCTCTTTGTTTGCGGCGGTTTTCCTGCAATTGAAAAAATGCTAAGTCCGTCCTGTCGTACAAAGGTGCGATAGGTCGGACCCGGACCCTTCCTAGGTAAGGAATGTCTACATCAGCTTGGACAGTGCAAAATGAAGAGGTTCATCGACAGAGTGTTCCTTTCACAGGAATCATTTAACAGGATAGAAAATACTTTGTTTAGTATGATGGAAGGATGGATGTGATTCTTTGAAGAAAAAATTGTTTGTCTTTATGGATCAAGGTAGACAATGCAGAAAGGTTCCTTCATAGTGCTCATCCCAAAAGGACACTTGGAAAATACTGAACTAATTAAATCAATTGAATATTTGCTCTAAAACATCGTCATTCAGCGAAGAGTTCATAATCTGCGATGCGATTAAGCGGGAATTGGTCTTGACAGTTAAAAGGTACCAGAATACAAAACTTTTTTTTTGCCAGAAGTGCAATCACTTAGTTATTCTATAAGGAGCAAGAACAGCAGCAAAATCATATGCTTTTTCTATTGGATCGTATTAAACAAGCAAGCATAAAGAGGAATAAACAACTGCGGGGGCGAAGGAACAGCCAGCAGAACGAGTGAGCAACATTGAGAACGACCGACTACAAGGAAAATGAGCACTTACATACATCATACATTATATATGTAATTCACACATATACATTACAAATTGATTTTTCTTAGTTTTAGATTAAAAATGTTGCTATTAAAATGTTGCTTTATCAAACCTGTATTTTTACCCTGCCGTCTGAGATGATATAAATGGCATCAATGTAGGGAACGTCGAGGTTTACGTGTCTTTTTCCCCTTTTTTTGGGGAGCGGTAAAGAGGGACCCGGCGGATTCTCCGCGAATGCCTCCGAGACATAACGTACCCAGTGGATACGGATACGCGAGCATACCTCGAAGAGGTCACGCTCTAGTCGTTCATGAAGACGCAGACAACCGTATTAGATGTTCTTCTAGCCACAGAGACGCAGAAAAGTGCGGAGTTACAAGAAAATATGCAAAGAAGAATGGTATGAGCTGTCGAAATTACCGAATAAGTCAAAGAATAATAGTGCTAGATAGAAGTACATGGGATTTTGAATGGTGTTCTAATAAAGAAAGGGAGTGAGTTTGTCTTTATATCACCTTCAGGAAGTCTAGAAATCTTACGAAATTTGAGCTCTTTTTCTTCCTGTAAGTTCCAAGACGTCAGAGATATAGAAGGTCCCTCTGTCCAGAAATAAATTAGGCTACAAAAATGCTTGGGAGTTACAGGATAACGATAATTCACATTACCGTTACTTTTGAAACCTGGAATGTTCTTTCTAACGAAATTTTTTATGCACGTATTTTGAAGCTATTAGATACATCCTTATCTCATATTTCACGTGAGGATTTCTCTTGCTTCTGGTACGATTACTAAATTGAGATCACCTCACGTCACAAAATTGCAGTGAATGTGTATGATTCTCCAAAACAATTTAGTAGACAGTGAATTATATCCTAGCCGGTGATGTAGCGTATGATTAGCGGTAGGTAAGCAGAGTCAGCTATTTAGGTGCTAACGAAAGTGAATCTCTTTAGGACACGCACCATCGCTAATTGCTCTGACGAGGCATGACCGGGGCATGCTCCAAAGCACCCCCTTTTTTTGTTTAATCGAAGAGAACAGGTATGTGCTCTAAACCAGAAAAATTTCAGTTCAAGCTCTATCAGTAAATACAGTATAAGTGGGTACGCGTATAAAAGTCTGATTGCTACCTGCACGTGGTGGCCCTACTTTAATTAAACGTAATTAGGCGTTGAAGTGTACGCATTGGGAACTATATAACCCGCACTGTTATACGGCGAAAGATTCCCACACACTGCAAAATGGTGCTGTCGTTCAACACATCGCCAAAGCCCAAAACCTGAAAGGTCACCTCCCTGATGTGAGCATAGAATCTTTGGCAAAAACCAATTCACGCTGAACTGCCAAACACTATCGAGAAACTATGAACTCCAACAAGCCGCTCTATCCAGACTTCTGCGATATCTCTGTGTGCCTTTTGCTGCACTGCAGGAAACACGTATGAGGGATCGGCCCGTCATCAGCATCGAAAATTACACCATATACTGCGGCGATGCTGATGAGAACAAAGTAGGTGGCTGCGCGATAGCTGTGAGGAACGATTACAACAACCTGGCTCAACGTCGTCTAGATGCGTCTTTGTACGACTGCGGGATCGCAGAGGACGTAAACTCTGGACCGTAAGTGCTCGAACACCTAGGGAAACCGCTGAGAACAACAGTAAGGACGCCTTCTATGATGAACTCAATGCGTTGATACCTAAAATACCAAGCCAGCAGGTAGTCATTGTCGGAATCGACACAAATGCGAAGATGGGACTCGAACAGCAATCCGATGTGCTAGGAAAATGGTATACAGCGGAGCTCACTTCGCACAACGGTGACCGTCTGGTCGACTTATGCGAACAGACGGGCCTCATCATCGCTTCCGCGTTTAAGAGGAATCATCGACGCCATCAGCTCACTTGGCAGGGTCAACCCTTTTAACGCCTGAAGAGCAACGCAAGCGGAAGATGAGGACTCTTAAGCTTCAGCTCGACTACGTTCTGGCGAGGAACATTCCTCAGTCAGATATCCGAAAATCTAGAGCTGTTTGGGACGTCGTCTTCGACTTTGACCACATTCCAGTTCCTCTCAGCTTCAAGATACGGTTCCGCAAGAGAAACTGAGGAGTTCCTCTTCTAACGAAAATCGACATGGCAGGTCTGAAAGACGAAAAATGTGGAACGAAATTTCGCGAATGTTTCGATTCATGTTGGAGTACGGACCAGGAAGAGGCTTAGCGATGCGGATTCCTTCACAAAGTGCATCCAGGACGCTGCAAGGGAAGCGCTCCTGGTTCTATTGCCGCGGAAGAAGTTTGCCTTTGCATCTGCGGAAACAACATCCACATACAATTCTGTATGTGTCGCGCGCAGCGCTGGTGACTTCAACCAGGAAAAGCGTCTTAGAAGGAAGGTGCGTCGTCAACAAGACCGCGATAACGAATGGACGTCAAGAGCGATGGAGTTTGAGAAGGCGTGGGAGGGCAGGAACCGGCTTCACTAAAACAGTACAGCGGCAAGATGAAAAGAACGTTCTCCATCATTGAACATGGTCAATGGAGGCGCGGTCGGTGAAGCAACCATTCCAATTTGGAGGGATCACTTCAAGACCTTGTTGAACTGACAAGCACCGTCAGCTCCTGAACTCGAGCACGTTCATAGGCCGACATATGTGGTTAACGAGGAGCCACCGACCGAGTCGGAGGTTCTAGTCTGTATTCAAAAATGAAGAATGGAAAATCTGGTGGAGACGACGGGATTAGCGCAGAAATGCTGAAATATCTTCCTCCGTCTGGGATTCGTGAGATGACAAAGATCATTCAGTCTGGATAAACGAAACGATACCTGGTTCGTGGAAGCACGCTATCATAATTCCCCACCACAGGGAGTTATCCGTCACGGACCCTAGGAATTATCTAGGAATCCCTTTGCTGCGTGTTACGTACAAGGTATTGGAGAGCATTATCCTGGACCACTAATTAAACATCGCGAAGAAACAACGCGCGATGAGCAAGCTGGTCGATCTACAGATTGACCAGGTGTTCATTATCAGGAGAGTGATTGAAATCTAGCAGCGGTATTCGAAACCAATGCATATAGCGTTTCTGAACTTTGCAGCCGCGTTCGACTCTCCTCATCGAGGCCGTCTTCTCAACGCACTACGCGCCGATAGAATACCAGGAAAGTTTGTTCGCTTGCTTGGTGACATGAATCAACGAAGAACTGTTGCAGTTCGAACACCAGCAACAACACCAGTTCGAACAGGATGTTCGAACAGGAGAATACCAGGAAAGTTTGTTCGCTTGCTTGGTGACATGAATCAACGAAGAACTGTTGCAGTTCGAACACCAGCAACAACACCAGTTCGAACAGGATGTACAACACCTTTTGAGGTGGTAACTGCAGTAAGACAAGGGGCGGTGGCAGGACCCTTCCTGTTCAATTTCGCCATCGACGTCATTATGAAGAACAGTAGATCAGTGTCCTGACGATATCATTCTAGCACCAGCAGGACGTCCCTTGACCGATTTCGAGTATGCCGACGATGTTGTTATAATCGCGGAAAGCACTACGAAACTTCAACATGTAGTCAACCTTGTATCGAAGGAAGAACGAGGACAGCTACGAGAGAGGTGTTGAGTAAAGATGCGCTAAGGCCACTTCTGCATTTAAAGCCATCATCCCACGAATCTGAGGTGGTACAGATTTCAGGTGGAGTATTCTTATGTGGGATAGTAGATTATGGAGAGGAGGGTGATTCCGTCCATTTCTCCCTAATTGCGGTAAAAAATGGCCCAGAAGATGCGGCTGTAGAACTCCTTGTAGAAAATAGTGCGCCAGAACGCCCGAAGACGTATCTTCCAGGCAGTTTTTTACGGCAATTAGGAAGAAATGGACGGAATCAGTCTTCTCCCCATAATCTACTATGCCGTATACGAATACTCCACCTGAAATCCGTACCACCTCAGATGCGTGGAGTGATGCCTTTAACTACTTAACGAAATGCCTGTGGTCGACCCCCATCACCAACGAAGCTGCGAGTCTTCTTATTCACAATTGGTCCCATCATGATGTACAGATCGGAGACTGGGGCAGGTCCATTTACTGTGATGGAGAGGCTTGATTGCACGGAACGAAAGCTGCTTAGACGGCTACTTGGCCACTTTTGGCCTGGGGTATGCCACAATGAAGATGTTTACGCAGAAATTGATGTGGTGTACCGCCGGATGACACGTAGAAGATACGAACATCTTGCACAGCCATCGAAAGTGGCTGAAGTAAATCGTCTTCGCTTCTTTGGTCATATATTAAGGAGACCGGAAGATCACTTTGTTCAGCGAGTTCTGAGGAATTTGACGGGTTCACGCTGGAAGAAAGCACGGAAGTTGTGGACTGAGGTGGTGAAAGAAGACCTGAGGACACTCGGTGTGGATAGGCAGTTCAGGCGGGACGTAAGGTTTTGCAGAATATGGAGTATCGACGTATGGATTGATTCTGTGCAAGCTCTCGCAGAAGATCGAGAAGGTCGGGCAGATCTGTGTTCAAGGACGGCATACCTCGGCGAAGATGTGGGTAATCGCGTCAGGCGATGACATCAGCCCACCGATTAAGTCAAGTAAATGATAGTATAAAATGTCAGGGAATTTTCTTTGTTAGTAGAGATGAAGGGGTTTGTAGCACACTCAGTTGTAGAATCTCCTGTTAGACAGTCAGAAACACGATGAGAGAGTGTCAGTGTGGGGCCAGCTCTCTTCCTAGAAAGGCTGCGCATTTTTAAAGGCTAAAGCCGGACTTCAGACTTTTTTGTGGTATTTTCTTCGCTCGACTTAAATAAAGGTGAAATATTCCAGATTTCTTTCGAAAAGCATCAGTTCTACATTTTGAGAATGTTCAAACTTCAGCATTAAACACTCCTTTGATACCAGTATAAACAGACACAATTTGAAAGTATTGTTCGAAGTATGGGTTTCTTCTTGTTTTCCCCAAGAGCTATAACGGAATGATGTTTTGTTTGATAAAGATAACGTTCCTCGTCAGATCATGTAAACCGTTCCTTTACTCGAATAGACGTTCGCTGCTTGTTGAGAAGATTGAAACGATTGTCCAATTCTGCCCTTATACGACGATGGAATCCGAAGTTGTCATAGAGTCTTTTAACGTTACGTCGCTCTATCGCTCGTTACGATTTCGCGATGCAAGGTGTTCAGGAACAGCTCACACAGCACCAATCTTCATTTAACCTATACGGATTGACATTAGGCAGATCATAACGCTGATTAACGAGTGCCTAAAGAGCTCTATTTTTTGGTGATCGGGGCAATACTACCAGTAACATAGAGGCCTGGGTATGGGACAGAGGCTGGCACCCACTCTCACCATTATCTTCAAGTCGAGAATTGAAAATCCTACAAGGGATCGCAAATCACTGCTTTAATGTCGTCGCATAGATGATTGTTGCGTCGTTTGCTCAGCACAGGGAGAATTTGACAAGTAATTTAATCATCTCAATGAGCAGTCTACGCACGTTAAAGATACAAGAGAGAAATCAATGGACAACTGGTTGGCTTTCTTGAATGTAGATATCTATTTGCAGAATGGGATATGGAAGACCAAATAACATCGAAAACTCAGTAGCAAAAAATTTTAGTCCAGTGTATTTCAGCGCATACAAGCAAAATGAAAAACTCCACTACAGGTAACATGTATAGGGCGGCGGGAAGGGTTGCATCGAACAGGGACATGGGGACTGTGTTACTCGACACGCACGACTTCCCTCCTGAATGCCTAACGTCGCGGACGTCCCAGAAAAGACTCCGCTTTGTCTGGCTTACATCTGATGATATCTTATCCGATGATGTTGAGCAGAGCGGTACGGTACGCAAAGAACATCAACAGAACGACGTGCGGGTTGTGGAGATACCACCATCGAACCTCAAGTGTCAAAATGTAGTGTCGTAATCGTGGGTATGAACGATTTGCACAACTCCAAGCTGCCTGATTTGCTTATACGGAAGAGAGACATCACGATTTCTGTTACCATGCAATCAGGAGGGGTGTACCGTATCACGTGCAGGTCGTGTGGTGACGATTATATAGGGTAAACGGGATGCCCTCTCTGTATTCGGATCAAGGAAGATCTAGATAGACGCTCAAAATCTAAACTCTTTACCCCTTTCGAAGTATACCATAACACATCTCATCAAAATTCCGAAAAAAGTGGTAGAAGCTAAGATACTATCCTTCAAATCCGAAATCATAACGTGCAGAACACTAGAGGCACTTTGGATAAGCGTCAAAAGTCCAAAAATGAACAGAAAGGATGAGTGCATTGCGATCACAAACGAGCTAGACCCATATCAGGATTTGTGCAGCTTGCGAACTACAGGGTGGGCCTTCAGGACCCTATGAAGAACTGTTGTGACTCTTAGTTGTGGTACTTAGAGATCTGTTGCGTTAGCAAATCTAGCAATTGAGGTAAGCATTAGCCGATGTGTTGCTGCATATGTTTATGTGTTTAGTTACCGTTTGAATGTTTTTTGTAGGGTGATGAGGGACTTGAAAGGATAAGTCACTGGTGGGTTTGATGTTTCCAGGCTCTGACGAAGGCAACAACGCCGAAACGCTAACTGTTAGCTAACAAAGAAGATCAATACCAATTCTGGTCACAGCTCAAGAAAAAATAAATCAAAGCAAACATGCCAAAATTCAAGGACAGTCGAACAATCATACAACTAAACTTTATATGTTGTATAATTAGTAGTTTTTTCCAGGAAGAGGCTTGGGTCCACTCCTGTCCAGCATGACATCTTGCATGCTCCAGACCCCTTCATCTCCACTAAGAAAAAAAATTTCCCAAACAATTTATACTATACTTACTGATAGAGCGTGAACTGAGAATTTTTTGGTATACAGCACATGCCTGTTCGTCTTGAATAAACTGAAAAAGAGACAAGAAGACACGTAAATCTAAACGTTTTTGGTAACATTCATGTCCATTTATTCCAACTCAGAGGGCAAGGCAAAAGTACAGATTTGATAAAGTTTTATTGCAATTTTTTTCTATCACCTTATATTGTACGTTTTTTGTCAGTTCCTCTCTGAACAAATTTATGGGCTCAAAAATGAAAACCGTCAAAATTTCATGCCCAACTTAGCACTCCATTTTCTCAGCGGAAACGAAAGCATATTGGATATGCTGTGTACTGTTTAATTCGTTTCGTTTTGATGCATTTCAAAACGTCCTTCACTGCCTAACGGTTTTTCCTCGGATAAGTTGTGTAATTCTGCGAATTTTCGCAGGCAGTGACGAGCACGTTCTAAATGAGCATCCTCTCATCTCTGATGACTCCTTCGAATCATTGATTTCTTATTTCAGATTATTGCATCACTTCTTTCTGCACCTCCATTGTTCTATTTTTTTTTGTTCCTTCTCGTTCTTCTCGTGGCAGCTGGACAGCTTAGGTGGAAGGGGTCTGCTTTACATCGCTAACACCTTGAAGTGAGGTTGCCAGAGCACTATGGCAAGCTTTGAATTATTACATTATGAACTGATTTGGAGAATATCTATATATTGGATCTACACTCTTTACTATCTAACCTCATCGTTACCAAAAATTTGTTCATGTCTCAACCTTCTTAGAGGCATCACCCCACGAATCTGAGGTGATGCAGATTTCAGTTGGAGTATTTTTATAAGGGATAGTAGATTATGGAAAAGAGGGTGATTCCGTCCATTTCTTCCTAACTGCCGCAGAAAACGGCCCGGAAGATGCGGCGCCGCACAAGGCTGGCGCGCTCCAGTCGAACTCCTTGTAGAAAAAAGTGCGCCAGAACGCCCGAAGCCGTATCTTCCTGGCCGTTTTTCACGGCAATTAGAAAGGAATGGACGGAATCACTCTCCTCCCCATAATCTATTATGCCGTATACAAATACTCCACCTGAAATCCGTACCACCTCAGATTCGTGGAGTGATGTCTTTAAATGTTCGTAAATTTCAGGCATTAACTATCTACAACTCAAAGGATCCAATAATTGGAAGCTTCGAATTGCTTGCTTTTGAGTTTCAACCGCCACAAATTTCAATAAAAAAAACAAGTCACAAAAAACCATCTAAGATTATTGACGGAAAACCTCGTAATCCGCTGCAGAAAGCGCATACGCTATTATACTTCCGATATCTGGTTTGTAGTTTCCTCTGGAGTCCTAAAAGAGTCAGTGTAGAAAAGGATTCATGAAAAGTGGAATAATTGTCAGATGAAGGAAAAACTAACCAGTATATCTCTGACAACCACGCCTACCCTTGGTTGTAACTTCAATCCGAGATGCAAATACGAAGGGAAAGGATCATCAATTCTTTCCAGTGATATCTCGGTCGACTGAGAATTTATGAGTCATTGAAAAGATTCTTTGAAGCGTTAGCTAAAAGAGAAAAGTCGCACCTCGGACACGAGGCTACTATCTTCTGCGGTCTTTTTGACTGCGCGTACAGTTGCCGCAAGTACTGTGCTTTGGTCATTCCATGTGGTTATCAAAAGATAAATTGCTTCACGTATATGCATTAGCGCCTCATTAGCCTTAAAGACAAGATTGGGCATGAACAATAATAAGAAATAGATATGGATGAATAATAATATTCAGAACTACCAAGAAAATGATAGAAAGAATATGAAGAATCATCGTGATCATGATCATGCTATATGATAACTGGCATAGTCTCTCACGTGTGTGTATGTCTGTGTGTGAAACGAAATTCCAAAAGGAGGTGCGACGGGTCCGCCGGCATCGAATCGGTGCGCCGGGGTTGTAGAGCGGTGAAAGGGGGTGTGACGGGTCCACCGACGTCGAAATGGTGCGCCGGCGCCAGATCGCCATAAAAATGGGGTGCGACGGGTCCCATGGCATCGGGTTGGTGCGCTGGGGCCAGGTAGCTGTAAAATGGGGTGAGACAGTTCCCGCGACGTCGAAATGGGGTGCAATAACATTGTGTGAATGTGGCAAAAAGCAAATGGGACGTTACAGCCATTCCATAGCCGTGGCCGCTGAGCGCGTTGCTTTTCACCTTTATGACTCCTTCGTGCGTCTATTTCCTTTCACGTTTATCTCCAGTTGGTAACATGCCTCCCACAGAAAGTAAGGAAACATGCATTCGAACGGCTGCTCAAATACCAGCCCACAATTTACATGAACTGATATGGAACTTATCTTTATCAGTACGATGATATCGTTCAAGTCATTTTATTCTAAAGCATCATTTTGTGTTTGAAATCAGGAAGAAATCATACTTTAAGTAATGCTTTTGAATTTTGTCAATGATATATTGGTAAGGAGTGTTTGAAGCTGAAGTTTGGATGTACTCCAAATGTAGAACTGACGCATTTAGAAAGAAGAAAATGAAATCTTCCGCCTTTATCATGCTATGTAATAACGCGCTGTGTATTGCCCATGTTCGACTGTCTTTGAATCTCGGCATTTTGAAACGTAGTTTTTAACTGATTTCCTTGAGCTGTAGCCAAGATTGGTATTGATCGCCTTTATTAAACAACGGCTAACGTTTCGGCGTTGTCGCTTTCGTCAGAGCCTGGAAAATTCAAAGCCATTAGTGATTTATCCCCTCAAGCGCCTCATCACCCTACAGAAAAATCCAAACGGTAGGCAAACTCAAACAGCAACACATTGGCTGGTACCTACCTCATTAGCTAAACTTGTTGACGCAGCAGACCACCACGTACCACAACTACGAGTCACAAGGGTTTTATATAGAGACCTCACGGCCCGCCCCGTAGATCAAAACCCGCATAGGTCTTGACATGGGGATAACTCGTTTGTGATAGCAATGCTCTTATCATTCTTGTTCATTTTTGGACTTTTGTCGGTTATCCAAAAGGCCTCTAGCGTTCTTCGTGCTGTGATCTCGGACTCGTAGGATAATATACGAACTTCTACCTCGTTTTTTCTCGGAGTTTGGATGACATATTCTACGGTGTGCTCCAAGTGAGGTGAAGGTTTTAGATTTTGCAAGTCCATCTAGATGCTCCTTGACCCTAATACACAGTGGACGAACGTTTCCCTTATATAATCGTCACCGCACAACCTGCACGTGATACGATACACTACTACTCCTTATATAATGCAATCACCCTCTCTGCCATACGGGTAAACCGCGCAGCTGGGAGTTGTGCAGAGTCGATCATACGCACGATTACGTACCAACTGACCCTTGAGGTTCGCTGGAGGTATTTCCACAACCCTCACGTCATTCTGTAAACCCGCTTTTCGTAGACAACTCCGTACCGCTCATATCATCAGATATATAAGGCAAACAGAAAGGGATCTTTTCTGGGCCATCCACTACGTTGGATCTTCGAGAGGGATGTCGTGCTTGTCGGGTAGCACCATCTCCAGCTGGGTACCCATTGGATATTGCTACTCTATGGGCCGGATTTGCAGACCACGTTTTTTCCTGGCTACTCGATGAGACTCTTGCCGCTGTTCTGTACATGTTATCTATAACAGATTTTTTCATTTTACTGGGATGCGCTGAAAGATAGTGGATTAAGATGTTTTTGCTACTGGGTTTCCAGTACCACTTAGTCTTACATATCCCATTCCGCAAGTAAATGTGCACATTCAAGAAAACCAACCAGTTGTCTATCGGTCTCTCCCTTGTGAGCTTAATGTGCGGACAGTGCTGATTGAGAAGATTGAAGCACGTGTCTAGTTCTGCTTGTGTTGAGCAGACCACGCAGCAATCATCTATGTAACGATAATACAACAGTGGTTTGCGGTCTATTATAGGCTTTTCGACCTTGGCCATGAAAACAATGGCGAGAGTGTGTGCCAGTCTTTGTCCCATAGCTAGGCCTCTAAGTTGTCGGTAGTACTGTCTCGACCATCGGAAAACAGAACAATTCAGGCATTCGTTTATCAATGTCATGATCTGCCTAATGCTTAATCCATACATGTTCAATGAAGCCTGGCGCTGCGTGAGCAGTTCGCGAACAGCCTGCATCGCTACATCGTTTGAAACGTTAGTATAGGCATGTAAAAATGTATGACGAAGGCGATAACGCCGAAACGTTAGCCGTTGTTTAATAAAGGCGATCAATACCAATTTTGGCTACAGCTCAAGGAAATCAATTAAAAACGCGCTGTGTGTTTGTGTGTCAAGAAAATACTCCATAATGATGCAAAACACCTCACCAGGAAGGTATCGAACCATCTCCATTCACCTGATAGGCGAGCACTCTACCTTTTCACCATTGTCCCAAACTGTGCAGGTATGTATGTTGGCTTTGATAATGCAAGTTAGTTTTTCTCATATGTTAGTGAGGGTAAATAAACTTTTATGTTAATGTATACTTCCAAATTTGCAAACTATCATGTTATATAATAACGGGCTTATTCTGTCGCGTGTGTGCATCTGCGTATGTGTGTGTCTCAATCGAGAAAATCCAATAGAGGGAGACGGATACCATGGCGTCGGTTTGGTGCGCTGGAGCCCCAACGCAGTAAAATTGGGTGAGACGGGTCCTACAGCGTCGAATTCGCCAGGGGCGAGATTGCTGTATAATGTGGTGGGACAGGTCCCACTGGGTTGAAATGGTGCGCCGGTGCCAGAAAGGTGTAGAGTAGGGAGAGACAGGTTCCACTGTGTCGGATTGGTGCGCGGAAACCCCAAGGCGGTAGAATGGGTTTCTATGGTTCCTTCGCATATGTATTTCCTAGCATATCTCGTGATGCTGCAAACATCCTTTCTTCAAAAAGAGGAAACACGCGTGCGAACGGCTGCTTAAATACAATACATAGTAGCCAACAGTTTACGCGACCTGACGTAGAACGTTATTTTTACCACTAGGATAGTGATGTTCACGTCATTCCATGTTAGCACATCATTCTTCGTCAAAAGTTGAGAACAGAGGAGACTCATACTTCGAATAATGTTTCCAAATTGTGGAGGTTTGAGAGAAAAATTGATGTAAAATTAAGCTGGATGGCTCTCCAAACACAGAACTGAGCGTTTAGGGAAAAACCATAAAATCTTTCACCTATGCTTAAATTTTCGGGTAAAAAAAATTGAAGAGAGCGTTGATAGAAAAAAGAAATTATAATTTTCCAAAAAATGTCGCTACTGTTATTTCTTACTGATCGGTAAAGGCGAGCGAAGCGAACACCAAAATGAAACACCAAAATAAGCCTGAAGTCCGTCTTTAGCCGGACGTTCAGGCTGGTATACAATAAAAAGGATGAAGGAACATTGTTAGAGATACACAAGTCTAATTTCACAGAAAACGGCAATAATATTAATTTTCGACGATCCGAGAGGGGGAGCGAAGCGAACACTGCAGAAAGTTTGAAGTCCGTCTTTAGCCGGACGTTCAGACTGGTACATAATCACGAGCTTAGTCCGTATGTGTGTGTCACGAAATTCGAAAAATGGGGTGCGACGGGTCCACCTGGCCTTGGACTGGTGCGCTGGCGCCAGATAGCTATTAAATGGGGTGTGGCGGGTCCCACGGCGTTGGATTGGTGCGCCGGCGTAAGACAGCTATAAAGTGGGGTGTGTCGGGTCCCACGGCGTTGGATTGGTGCGCCGGCGCAAGACAGCTATAAAGTGGGGTGTGTCGGGTCCCACGGCGTCGGACTGGTGCGCAATAACTTCGTGTGCATGCCGCGAAAGGTGGATGGTGTTACAACCGTTTCGTAGAGGTGGCCACTGCCCGCGTTGCATTTCACCTCTACGGCTCCGCATGTACACCTCCTTGCACGTTTGCCTCAGTGTGGTAACATGCCTTTTCAAAAAGTGGAAACACCCATGGAAACGGCTGCCTAAATAGTAGCCCACAGCTTACATGATCTGAATTGGGACGACATGATCTGACGACATACGACATGTTCATGTCATTTTACGTCCACATCATTTTGTAATAACTATTGGGGGGAAATCAGGAGGAAAACCTATACTTCGACAAATGCTCTCAATACGCTTCTATATTATATTGGTATCGAAAGAGTGTTTGAAAATAAAAATTGAATATTTTCCAAACTGGCTCGTTTAGAAAGAAAACTACGAAATCCTTCGCTTTTATTTGTTATTAAAAAAAGAAGTAGAAAGCGTTGTCTGAATACAAATCTAATTTCACAGAAGATGCCACCACTATTAATTTTCATTGATCACTGAAGGGGAGTGAAGCGAACAACATAGATAGTCTGAAGTCCGGCTTTAGTCGGACGTTCAGACGTAATATAAATAAGATAGGAAGAGAGATTCCAAAGAAAAAGGAAGGCGCACCTTAACTGCAAAAATGTCGTTGGAAGAAATGATGTTACGATCTACAGTTCTGAGTTCATCCGCGAACTTCCGCTTTTCACTAGAACAAATTTAGGGTTTAGACAAGTGGGAATAAAACCTTTGCAGAACACTTCTAATAGAGTTTATCAAAGCAAAAAAGACTTATACATCTCCTCTTATAGCCTCAAGACTTACAGGATCACCACTGCAGTTTTGTCAACCACCTGTCTCAGAACAGTATGGAATGTTCCAGCGTATTGACTGTAGTGATCATGTTTTGTGAATAGAGCTAGACGATCTTCTGCAGTACGAATTATGTCATCAGCAAGCGAAGCCATTCTGAAATTGGAACGATACTTTTCATCAACTTGTGTTGATCGAGATGTAAATTTGGAAGAAATTCAAAGGATACCTCGTGACCCCATCCAAAAGTGTTTGCTTCGTATATTGATTAGGAACGATTCGACATTGCACTGGAGAAAATTGCACATTGTAAGGATGCACCTACAAAACTGTTACCTCAAAAAATTGTAAAAACATAAGAAGTTCAACAAAAAGAGCGGACCGGGGTAACTTTGAAGGCAGCTACAAAGTTTCCGAGAGAGTAAAAGTGAGTATGTTCGTGAAAAAAGCAATGCGAGCATTGCTGTTTTATCGGAGATGCGGTGTCTCCTCCCTAAAATAAACATGTTTTACAAATAGTTCTATCAAAACAACCCACACAATTCTTAAACTCGAAAGACAGCTCACACCTGCGAAAAGGTGGAATAAGCTATATAGTCCAGATATTTTCCAAATGACAGATGCCACACAGACATGCCCATTGGAATGACAGGAGATGAAAGTTTGCAACTGGAATTGGAAGAAGTATGAAAAGTAATTAAAGTACATACGAGTAAGAGATAGTAAAGATGAATGTTCGAGGAAATACCAGTCTAACCTGTTACAATAATTCCATGCATAAATTTGGCTAGGCACTGCGTTACCAATGGTGGATTCTTCGGATCCGCTGACAACTATCTGCGTCGTAACTTCGACACACACACGTCCATATACCTATGTGATTAAATAGTAGAAACAGTGACATTATGAAGAGTACATACAAAATTATGGCATACGAGTTTTCTGGAATGGTCTAACATCGGAACCTCGCAATTGGAGGAAGGACATTCGTAAGACTTATTAAAACAGTACCTAGAAGTGAATGGGATCAACATTAAAGTCAGAAGTTCAAAGTATGGAATTTGACTAGGTATTTGAGAATTCGTAAAAAAAAAACTCACCGCAAAATAAACTGTGAAGATACAAGAAAAAAGCGAGAAATTGGTTTGACAACCAAAACTTTGCACATACTTGGTAAGAAATTCCCCCAACGTCATATCATGAGGACCATAGAATTCCATGTTGACTACCCATGGTCGAACGCAAAAATAAGGAGCATTAGGTGACTTTGGTGAGAACGATCCAAAAAGTACAGCAATGCGTTGATGCACATAGGGATCCAGAATGTCGTGTCGACGAGTTTGGTGGCGCTCCTCCTTCATTGTATGAAAATTTCGGAAATTAACATGAAATGTAAAACAGGACACCAAAAAACCTAACCTTGTTGGAATGTCGAGGTCGCAACTCAAGATCTCTTAATTGCAATCGTTTCTTGAAAATAACACCACTCAATGCACGGAATGCACCGATATTCCTTTTTTTGTTAGAATCACGAGCACCATTTAAAGCGTAACAATGACGAGGTGTATCCGGAACAGGAACCTGTAACCACTAAACTGTGCACGTCACTATGCAAACGAATGATTTCAAACAAATATTTTAATGATCTATGGAATTTCATACAGAGTGGAGAGAAAGCCGCGAAGTTCACTAAGCGAACTCCCAGAAATGACTGTACGAAGAAAGCGCAGAGTTTTAAAACCAAGGGACGCTAATCTCCGAAAACTCTAGAGATACGTCAGCGTGGAGCTGCGTAAGTCGCAGACAGCCACGAGCTCGCGTCCAAGAGAGAGGCGACAAAAAAGACCTTGAAGAGAAAAGAACAACAGTATTGGCTGAAGGAGCAGAGGGTGGCTGGGGCATTCGATATACCCGTCGAGACTTCACCTATCGCAAAACAAAAAGGTTCGGGAATCAATAATTAGAAGTTCGAAGATCCCAATGATTCTAAAAATAGTTGATAGAGTTGCAGGACTAGAATGCTTAAAGGCATCGCCCCACGAATCTAAGGTGGTACGGGTTTCAGGTGGGTAATGCCTATTCGAAGTCGTAGATTGTGGGGAAGAAGATGATGCCGTCCGCCCCTTCTGCGACTCGTCCGAAAACCAATTCGGTTTCCGGACGAGTCGCAGAAGGGGGTTTGTGATACAAGGAGAGATGAACGGAATCACCCTCTTCCTCACAATCTACAACTCCGTATAGGCATTACGCTCCTGAAACCCGTAGCACCTCAGATTCGTGGGGTGATGCCCTTAAAGATTGCTAGGGAATTCTGCAGGGAAAACCGATTATTCGAAAGCAAACATGTGCACAACGTTGTATAAAAACAGAAAATTAATCAGTAAGATGTACCTTGCACTGTTTGCTGAGGATTCGTCGGACTTCATTCTCCTCATCGATTCGACGAGCATCAAAATCTTTTTCGTTGAAAAACTGGTATACAGGTACATTGAAATACGGCAAGAGAGGACAATTCCTAATAATAAATTCCTAATAATGAAAGGTAAAGTGAGAACACAACAGCAAAAAAATCGACAGAAAAGGTACCTTCCTCTAGCAGATTTCAAATAAGGAGGCTCGTGGTTAATAAATGGGGACGTGCAAAGAACACAGTCGATCAACGCTAGTTCAAAATCAGACTAAAAACTATGAGCAACATCACAAAAAGTACATTTTTAGATTTAAAATAAGATGGTGTTCTTATAAAAGACGAGAACGGAAAAGAGGGACAAATTTGGAGAAAAAAATGACCTTTTCATCATTGTGATCGATGTTCTCCTGACGAGCTTCACATACTTCACAATTCGATACTTGATAAGCCATCCGAATGTTAAACATATTAAGAAAAGCTTTTTCAAGGCGTGATGAATACAGCAATGAGGTAAGGAAAAGAAGAATACGCTGGAGATGTAATAATAAGAGAATCCGCACCACAATTCAAAATTTGTCACGATAATTGCATATGTGAAAAGTAAATGCTCACCTTGACAGCCCTAAGTTCTCGAGCATCAGCACCCTTTATTAAAACACTACATCCTCGATCTGGAGGACATTCATCCAGAATCTAAAATTAGAAAACAGTTCTACTACATAATTCTACGACCATGGAGAGAAAATAATCACAACAAGAATAATATGATTTACCAGTAGCAGCTTCTGACGTCCATCCTTACAGTTAAACGAACGCTGTGCGAAATAGGGGCAAAATCCGATATTTTGCTGAATTAATTGCGCATCAGAGCTTGGCAAAATATCGGCTCCCGTAGAACGTGCTACTCGATGGAGAACTCTGCAGAAACTATTAGCAAACTATATTCGTTGAAAGTAGACAGACATATCCGTGCTTATTTTTTGCAAGAACGCCAATGAATAAAAATAGATACTCTGCACCTTACCGCCCACTAACATTCACAACCACACGTACTCCAGCCTCTCGCAAAAGATCTGATGCTAATCGCGACACATTTCCCTCAACGAGCAAAACAGAGGGACGACGTGACAAGATTCGTTCGACCTATGAATCAATATCTAAGAAGATGTACTATATCAAACAGACATCAAAAAATGCATCCATCAATCAAAAATCAAAAACTGCTGTGAAAGTAGCACCTGTTTCGCAAGGAATTCCCCTTCTTGACAAAGAATCGGTTCAATTGTGGACAGTCGACCTGGCACCCTCTCGTACTCAATAGATCCAGCCACAATCATGACGGAGGCATCCTTTAGCGGCTCAGCCATCGACAGATGTTGAACGCTTTTGCTGCACACAACACCCCATATAAGCTGCACGAAAGGGAAAAAAAAGATGAGGGGAGGAATGGAATAAACGCAGTGGAAATTTTGACAGTTCCAAGCCTTACTTCAGCACTTGGACCCTCTTGTTCTACATAGAGCTTTTTCGCATGCACGTAATTGAGGATATTCATCTCATCTCGCCGTTTTATGACGTCGACTTTAACAGTGTGGGCTATTTCTTTAGCTAAGTTTAAAATTATTGGCTTCCACCTGAACCGCATGATGATAAGAATCATGGAAGAAACAAAGTTATACAGAACATTTGGAGGACGACACAAAGAAGGGATCCAACCTGAGGTCACGTAGTCTCTCTCTGTCACAAACATAAGTTAACAACCGTTCAGCTCGAACGTCAAAGGCGCGGTCTATGTCATCGTCGAATTGGGTTTTGGAAGGAGATAGAGTAACAGAAGACCTGAAGGTCAAACTTTTTCATGGATAAAAGTAAGAATGAAAAAAAATACTTGGCAGACAACGTCTTCTTTTCATCACACTTCTCATGAAGAATAGAGATCGGAAGTGGGTCAAAATGATTCTCCGTGATGCGCACTTCTTCACCATGCAATTTCTATAAAGGGAATACTTGAAATAAGCGAATGTTTATTGTCTAACTTATGCGAGATTCAGTACGAAGCATAGGTGCGATAGGGAGAAGCCGGGCTCTCCTCAGGTGAAGGGGGTTCAGCTCATGGGGTGCAGCTCAAATGAAGGGAGTCAGAGCATCCGATTATCGCATCTATGGTACGAAGCATATATGCGGTAATCCGAGCCGGTGCACCGAGCCCTTCACCTCAAGACGGTTTTCAAAAAGATCCCCCTCACTTTTGGACCCTGATACTCATCACTTAAGCTGTACCCCATGAGCTAGACTCAATTCACCTGAAGAGGGTCCGGCTCCTCCCTATCGCACCAATGGTACGAAGCAATGATAGTCGATCTTCGCTTCAAACGGAAACATCTGCTAGAGTACCAAAGAAAGGTTGAACTAGGAAAACAAGTTGACTTAAAGGAAAAAAAAACAGCAGCTGTGATCATACACCTCGCATCACGTGAGCTAAAACAAGACATGCATCAGACTTTTTCTGGAGCATACGGAGTGGGTATAGTCGAGTCAAAAGGACATGAGGCACGGCGCATTTGTGTAACAGGTTGAGCTCGAAGCAACACGGTCGAGATAGCGGTCGAAATCTGATGGGACCGTAGCGAATTGCGATGCTGAGAGATGCTATCAAGAGTCCTCTCTCGACTCTAATCGCTACGTTTGATCTGCCAGCTTCGAGCGCCAGCGCTCACGCAACTGCGCCGAGTTTCATTTTGTTTTGACCCCAGTATGAAGTTTTGCGACCATAAGAGTCCTAGCAGCCTAAACATAATGAAACCTACATGGTCGCTGTCTCTCATAGGAAAATTCGCATCTGTATCCATATTGCGAAACCAGTCTGGACCCGATTCTTCATCTTCTCGCAGTCCTGCTCTAACGCTGGCCTGTAAATACGTAATAAAAATAGTGTCTATTCCTCACGAGAACACATAACCTGAGAAGGTTCTCACGGGCTGGGAGTCAGATCTTTTTTCGTGTTGAAGGTATAACTCTGTAGCACAAAGAAGAGACGGTGGTTTAGGTAGCGGTTTAGGAGCACCGAAAGAAGTGTCACCGTCTTCAAGTGATGAGGAACCAATTTCGGAGGGACGGGTCCACATCATCGAACCTAAATTTAAAAGCTAAGTTTATGTTTGTTAAGTTGTGTTTTTTTTATGTCGTTATTTTTTTGTATTTTCAACCACAAAAAACATAACGACATTTTTACTATTCTCTTAAGCACATTCTTACTTCAACTAACTGGCATGAGAGAATTCTAACGCCAGTTAGTTGAAGTAAAAATGTGCTTAAAGGCATCACCCCACGAATCTGAGGTGGTGCAGATTTCAGGTGGAGTATTCGATATACTGATGATGGGATGGGATGGGAGACTACGGAGAGGGAGGTGATCCCGTCCATTTCTTGCTAATTGCCGTAAAAAACGGCTAGGAAGATGCGGCGCCGCACAAGACTGGTGCGCTCCAATCGAACCTCTTGTACAAAATGGTGCGCTAAAACGAATGAAGCCGTATCTTCCGGGCCGTTTTTTACGGCAATTAGGAAGAAATGGACGGAATCACCCACCTCTCGGTAGTCTCCCATCCTATATACGAATACTCCACTTGAAATCTGCACCACATCAGATTCGTGGAGTGATGCCTTTAAGAGAATAGTAAATGGGTGCACCTAAGACAAAATGGAGCAGCTCGCTATCCTATCTAAAGCTCTATGACTGCTCCAAGACTCGATGCTAATTACTCAGCGCTCACCGGTACACCTGTTGAGATACTATGAACACTCTATTTCTAATGAGTAAGGCACTACACAAAGAGACTACGAATTTCCAATAGAGTTTTGAGTTTCTGAACTTTTTTCCTGGTGATAACAGTACACAGCATAATTAAGCTCTAAATAATGTCATTAACTGCACGAATGATATATTGATATATTATATTGATATGATATACACGTAAAAGAATGAAAAATGTTAATAATGTTAATTAGCAATAGATACGGAAAATATAAGATCAGAATGTAATTTCTGACCAGATGAAACTGTCGAAACTGTTCTCATTGAAGAGCCTAGCGTATCGTTGACTGAAGTCATTGGCTCATCATTCGGAACAGTACCATGAATGAGTTCTTCAGATTGTATGCGATCTTCCTCAGGCGGCAGATATTGTGCCATCATCTTAGCGCAATAGTGACAGAGTCGCAGATCTCCTAAGTAGCCTTAACGAATTGAGAATCACAATAAAGAACGAGAGAATCTTAATATTACTGAAATAGTAACAAATAAATTTCAATCGTTCAGGTAGACAATAGGGTTGCACACCAACAAACCTAATGCGGATCCAGGCACATGAATATTGCAGCACCTTGCACAGAATATTTGTCCACAGAGACGACAATGATGCCTTCGTCTGCAAAGTGCTACCTGTTTTAAGAATGATAACAACGAATAGAATTCAACACCTGAATGTCGAAAATCGCTCTTCACATTGATAACACTCTTTACCAGTAGAATCCGGCATCCAGTATTGACCTCAAAAATATAATATACCGGTAGTGAGTAGTATAGCTGATCAACATACGAAAGTTGCTTCGATTGTAATCCATCAACCCCTGCTTCTGCCCAGTCCTGAACATGTTGGAAAGTTTGTCAGAGAGTTTCCTCGGAACAGTATCACCATCCTGACTGTCTAAAGAGAATGTTCATCATAATCACACCGCAAAATGAAAGTAGAGGTTCGGTTTGTTAAAATAGAAAACATTAACTATAGGATGTAAAGGCATGTATGGTAGAGTCAAAACGACATGAAGCACGTGCAGTTGTGTAAGCGGTTGTGCTCCAAGCGGTGCGGTGGAGCATAGGGGTTAGGATCGAGTGAGGACCTCTTCTACCTCCGTTCACTGTTGCAGTTCGCGATGGTCCCACCCCAATTCCAAACGCTATCTCCACCGCGCCGCTTCGAGTGCAATCGAGTTTTAGGCAACTTCATCGTCCTTCTGACCCGACTATACTCGTGGCTAAATGAGGTATTAATCATGACGAGGAATAACTAAATAGATAAACAAAAAGAAGTGGAGATGAAGTAAATTCGAGAACTGAGAGGAAATATCACGTAAACGTGAGCACTTGACTGAGATGATGGTATTTTGAAGCTTTTTAGTATTTACAGAGCACTTCAAAACATAAATAATGCAACATTTCCAGCAACTGTGCAAAACAAACAGAAAATGAATGCAGTGTGTCACTTGTTAGTTGACCTCACAGAGAGTATTGATAAGCTTTCAGGTTTTTAGTCCTGAAGCGGACCTCTAATGAGGAACAGAAAAATAAAGATCGCTCACTGCTAACGCTGGGAGAATCAAGAGCATTGTCGTAAAGACCACTAACAAGTGTTTTGGGTGTTACCTGTAAGGAAGGAAAAATTAAGAAAATTCGACAGCGGAACATAAAATCAGATTCCTGAAAAATAAATGAACGCATACAGAGTTGGAATCGCTGTTATCTCCCGATAATGGATTACTGGAAAGCGTATCTAGGACCGCTTCATCTTCGTTTTCTCGCGATTTTGAATTTTCTAAGAAAAACGTAGCTGGTCCGGTGCGTTCGGAGTCAGTGGCATTCTGTGGTCGCCAGAAACGACCGAATATGCTTGAAAGGACACCTTAATACGTAGTTGTTAACTGTTGAAAAAACTGGTAATATACTAGAAGTAATATTCACCACTACTGCTAGCTGAATTTTCCTCAGCAGCTTCATCCGCCAGGCGATCGAAGAATGTTAACCCTTTCTCATGACCACCGTTGCTCCAACTTCTGTCCAAGGAATCAATGTGTGGATCCATTTTATCCTGTAATGGGTGATTAATTACTAATTAGTCGTTAACGGTTAAGCCGGAAGAAGTGAATGTACGAACTATTTCATGAACGGTTAGTAAGAATAGTTATACGGTAAAACAAAAACTAGTGCGGAGTATTCGTCCTGTAATCCAAGAAGTGAGTAAGTGAAGAAATCTCGAGCGTAGAGTGTGAAAACATCATGAAACCCGAAAAAAAACGTAGAGGTTCAGATGGCCCCGAAAACATACGAATTAACATTAGTTTCCAAAAGAGAATAGTTCGATGGAAAGCAAATCGACTTAGTCAACTGCCACGCTCCATCGCCCATCCTCGCGCCCCATTGGGGCCACAGCAAAACAGGATTTCTCACAAAATGCAGAAATACAGGGGGCTTTTCTTTATACAACTTCATTTGCTGACTAGTTCAATTCTTACAACATTCAGCAATCATCAATCACAAGAGGAATAGCTTTATTTCCTCTGTGAGATGTTTGTCCGCTCAGTACTGTTTTTCGTTTAATTTCCAGCTCTTACGACAGTTTATTTAAAGAGATGAATAATCTTCCTTTTTCCTCGGCCAATGCGGAAGGTAAAGAGCTCTCGCTGGATGACTATGATAGGGTTCGTTTCTTCAAAAAATAATGCTTTTATCCCATATCTTGAGGTTTGCTTAGTTAAATAACGTTTTCGTCTTTCATTCTAAAAATGTAGTATTTGGTATAAGACCATTTATAGATTCGAACGCCGCATAAGTCGTTGGCCGATAACACCGAGCTTCGATTAAGAGCAGGAACGCTGTCAACTGAGCTGAGTTGTCCGATCTGCCTCGACTTGTTGACGCAAACTATGACAACTAAAGTACGATTTTAACTCTGTTCAATTAAGCATGTGACCTTCGTCTAGATCCAATATACATCCAAGAGTTGTCTTTTGATTTGTTCTTTGGAATTATAGCTTCGATGAAGTTGAACGTAGAACGGTTCTTATCATTTACATCCGTCGAAACACTCCGCTTAACTGCGTTCTTATTTCTGGAAGTGGATAACTAAGCTATTCGGTGCTCTAATAACTAAGCATTAGTCTTAGAGTGTCTGATAAATGTAGGCTAAAGCTACTTGAGAAAAAAAAAGAAAATGGAACTTCCAGAATTAAGAGCGCGGTTGAGTGTCCCCCACCCAACTTCATTATCTCCTCCGCTTTTTCTATCTAGTGGTTCCACCGTTTGACCACACTAGGACCCAGATATAGTCAGAACGAACTGAAGCTCGGCGCAGTTGCGTAAGCGACAGCGCTGGAAGCGGCGCAGTGGAGCCAGCAGTTAGAATCTAGGAGGGATACACGCTAACTCCACTCCTCGTTGTAGCTCAAGTGCTAGCGATAGCTCCACTTCGATCAATCACAACTGCTCCAAGTTTCAGGTTGTTTTGACTCGACTACATGTTGTATGTGTGTTCCTGAATGTCAAAACTTGGTCAAGGTTGTTGAAGTACCCAAACATTTTTTTGGGTGGGCCTTAGGTTCTTTCAGTATGATAGAAATCCATTTAACAAGTTTGTAGGAGTGCCTTCACCGTTTCTGTGCCGAGTGCATAACTACGGCACTGTTCCGTGGGAATAAAGAGTGCCCAACTTGTCGGAAGAAACTGGTCTCGAAACGTTCATTGAGGCCTGATCCTAACTTCGATTCTCTCATTGCTAAGGTGAACGAATCTTTCAAAACAATCCATTTTTGTGCATATTCTAATGGTTTTACAGATCTGGCCTGACCGCAAAACCTACGATGAACTGCAATCTGTAGCATCGGAAAAATTTGCAGCACAAACGAATATGGATGCCCTTAGGAGCTCTATTGAAGAGGGGATCAAAGCACAGGAGGTGAATAGGCGCAAGCGTGTGCAGGGCTCTTACGAATGCGAAAGTGAGGAATCATCATTTTTCGTTAGTTCACTCGATTTAGCCAACGTAAACAGCAACATTTTCTTTGTCCTAGAACGTAAGAAAAGAAGGGAAGAGGATGGCGCTCCAAATGGTCCTGACGATGGAGCAGATAATGACTCGAATTCTCCAACCGATGAAGATGGAGGTTTGGTATATATTTACCCAGTAAAGAATTGGTTGTTATCTCCAAATATTAAACGGCTGGCCCACTAGTATTATGGAAGGTGGGGTTAACTAAAGACGACAGGAAAAGTCGAACACTTATTGCATAAAGTGTAAAAATGTACTGAATGTGCATAAGTTGCACATAATAGAACATGGAGACATTATTAAGTAACCGAGAGTTAAAACTCGCTTTTTGAAAGGTTTCCTTGGTTTTTTTTTTAAGAAATGAAGTTTATTTTACTAAAGCGTTAATTAGGTTTACCTCTTATTTTACTGGCTTTGCTTAACAAAAACTTTCTTCAAAAAATCTCGCTGTTCAGATGCTGCGGCTCCAGTGGCTTGGTCTGGAAATAATATTCCTGCCCCTGGTCTATCTAATGATTTCTTAGAAGAGGAAGAGATCATCGATGAACTGGATCTGTTGACAGAAGTAGGTTTCAGTTTTGTTTACTAAAAGTTGTCCTCGAGTGCTGGCTCCGGCAAACGGTAGTGGCGAGTGCTCTGGCTTTGTATAGCTGTTCTCATCAGGTGCAGATGGGATATGATTCTGCAGCGTACGCCTACGAAAAGACGGAGGTGATTGTTGTTGTGGGGTGGCTCTGTTTGGTTTAGTGGCGGAAGTCTTCCCACATCAATTTAAATAATGCTGTACTTGTAGGAGGAATTGCAAGCAGAATATGAAGAATTGGACGAAGTTGAAGTGGAGATTGAGAACGAAGATATCGAGCAAGAATATAAAAGTGATGACGAAAGTTGGTCCTACTCACTCCTCAAAGCAGACAGTTTATGTTCAGTTTGCTTCTTTTTTATCATTTCATAATTTTGGATTCAGTATTTTTCTTCTCATCTTCTTTAATTTTATTTTCCAAAGTCTTCTCTCTTAGCCTTGGACCGACTCCAACAATTGTCTCCGAGCAACAATTTTCAGGTGATTCTTCATCGTCAACATATAGCAGTTCTGGCGCATCTTCACTGGTTTCTTCTACACCCTCATCATCTTTATCTGTCTCCGACTGTAGTGGCGATCCACCTCCACCTGCAGCTTTTGTGAATGGTAGTCCCAGTGATACCCCGCTAATAGAGGTCAGTCGCAGGTTTCCGAAGGTTTGTCTCTTGTGATTTATTGTTCTGACGGTATAGTGTACAAATTTCCTTGCTCAAGAGTGCAACTCCACCTATGGTAATGCAAACTAGTGAAGACATAGGACAAACCACGAACACAAATGCAACTATGTCCGATATGTCGCCATTAACAAGCGGTTCGCAGCAGAGCACAAGTGCCCACGGAGTTCAGCCACCAGTTAGCGTTCTCCACCCTAAAGAACGACTAAATCAGTGGTTAGACGAGAATCCTTCTTCACCACACATTCCAGAAGAGAACATGAATGATCCTCTTCAAAGAAGGGTACGTTGATGTTACTACAATGACTTTTTTTTCATCAGTATGGGTATCAGTATTTTTTCTCTTGATGAAGTGCTATGTATCCTTTCTCCGGCATCAGTGATATAAAACGTGCAACTTAAACTAGCATCTTGCTGACATAATCATCATGAAGACTATCTTTAAACATCTTTTTTTTTCATTGTAATAAGTCTATCATTTGATCATTCATTCTAATTGACTTAAACTGCTGTTTGACTTGGTTTTCCGCCCAAAAATAACCAGTACAAAGTGCTTGAAATCGCCGGTATTTCTGTTTACCCTGCGATCCATCCGCTTTTACTGTCACATATTCTCTGCTTACCATATTTAGGATTTGTCCTTTTTCTTACTTCAATTGAACACGCATCGCCTCCGAGACTTGATTGCTAGTAACTATAGATTATCCACTACATTCTACACTCCTTACTCTGCGTATCTGAGAAGAGAAAAGAGAAGTTATCCGAGAAGTCGCATTATTTTTTCATCGTTGCGAATGAAGACGAAGCGATCGTTATCTTGTTTTAATTTATCGATTTTATCCTTCTATTAATTGTAGATTTATTGTAGTCTTTACATATAGAAGAGCTCTGACCGTCACTCTTTCAAGAATCGTGTGTCTATCCTATGTATCTAAGTACAGCAGTCCTTTTTTTTTCGTTTTTAGACAGATGATTCCGATATGTACGATCCTCCTCTGTCAGGCGCGGACGAGATAGAAGCAGAACTCCTTCCATCTGCTGCCTTGCTGCGTCGTCAATGTCCCGCCGAACTCATGGTTCCCCGCTACATCAGGACGAAGCATGACACCACTAGTGCGTTTTCTCTCACAAAATAGACGATTTTGACGGTGGAAAACGTGTTGTTCAAGTATTGGAGCAATAACAGAAAAAAGGTTACAATGAAAGCGAACTGAAGAATGGTGGAATTAGTAGAAGGTTCCGACCGAAAACCCCTGCTTGCATTAATCTAATAGTACTACAGATACGAATTTGGTTGGAGCTTCAGAGAATCCTTGTGCCTTGAGTGTGACTGTTATGCAGTTGCACTAGACTTTAAGTATTTCTGACTCGCTCTGATCCAACTGTACTTGAAATCTATATTTTTGCAAAATAATTTGTACAGTGCTATCCTTCCAGCAAGTGCCCACTCAAAATCGCAGAGGAGTGTATGGCTAGAGTGTATAGCTCTTAATAACAATAGTTTTTCGTCTTCACTCTTAGACGTTCTGCGAAATGATCCTCATTACTCGAGCTGGACCGCAGGAGCTAGACCATCTTCACTCGAGGAGGGTCCGGCTCCTTCCTATTGCACCTCGCTTTAATGCCTTTTTTGGTGTGGACAGAGCCCGGGAGAATGCACTACTGAAAACATTGTTGGTGCTTTATTTGAAGTCGGATACCTCTGACTTCAGGTAAAGCATATAAACATCAGGGATACCGAATTGTCTCCACTGAACACCTTCTAGTCTGCTGATTCTCGCGCGATTTGGTTTGAGCTATCAAGCTCCAAGGTGCATTGTCGTTTTCAACTTTTGGGACACCTTACGAAAACATGTCAAATAATTTGTATTTGTTCATTAGTTGAAAAAACATGTGTATGTGAAAACATGATTTTCAATATGTTAAATATGATGTTATCCTGTACCGTATTGCTGATTTACAGTTGACGATAATAATTTTGAAACAATGATGAGCTTCTCTTGGATGTTTTCATCACTTCATTCATAAATTTAGTGGAACATCTTGCGGAATTCATACATCTTCGAGTGATGGAAGAGGTTCAGTCAAACCAGAGCGATTTCGATGCGGATCCGGTACCCACAGTTCCGCGTCCTCAACATTTCTACGTTTTTGTAAGTGTTGAGTTTTCTCGTACAATTAAGATCATTGTATATCGGTCTTATCGCAACATTCCAGAGCCGTAATGACGGACATCATATTCGCAAAATTTTTCTGCATGAGACTATGCTAACAGCGCAAAGCGCTATGACCAGAGATGATCATTTGGTGAGTTGCTTCTCTCTGTCTCCCTAAGACCTAAGCATTAGTCTCAGAGGATCTATGGTATGTAAGCTAATGTTACTAAGAGAAAAAAGTAAGATAGAGCGTCCATGAAATAAGGGCGCCACTAAGCGCCCCCTTTGCCCCAAACTTTATTTTCGCCTAGAGCTGTGCTCAAACACAATATGAATCATATTTGTCTGGTTCTTATGCTTACTTTTTTGCAGATAATTTTCTTTGACACCGAACCACCTCAACTACGTGAGGAGAAATCAAGTGTTCTTGAAGACGTTGTACACGCTCATTTTCTTAGTCTTCCCCATGTATGAACTTTACATGCAGCATATTTATAGCTTTAATAGTTCATGTGTAATTTGTTTGTATTCAATTCAATACCACGAGTTACTGCACATCTTGGGGCAGTTGCTCGACATCGTGTAGATCTCTCGTTCCTTTCACTCGCATCATGGAACATATGTATTTGCGACCATATCGGTCCATTCACAACGTAGGCTATTTATTAATGTACAGATTCGTTTCCTTTCATGTCCACATTTGTGATAATTTTGTCTATCTTGTCATTTCGCCGAGTTTTTGTGTAATGAAATGAAACCAATGACAAACAGCTCTAAATTGTTCTGATGCTAGTCCTGTCCTATAAAGGAGGATGAATCGTATAACAATGTTCTCTAGTTGTTGAATGTTTTAATTCATTCATTCTTTCTTTTTTCTTTCTGCCATGCAGAAATCTCACTTTAAAGGTATCAAGCACGAATCTGAGGTGGTACGGATTTCAGGTGGAGTATTCGTATACGGGATAGTAGATTATGGAGAGGAGGGTGATTCCGTACATTTCTTCGTAATTGCCGTAAAAAACGGCCCGGAAGATGCGCCGCGTGCACCAGGCTGGCGCACTCCAATCGAACTCGTTGTAAGAAGTAGCGCGCCGGAACGCATGAAGCCATATCTTTCGGGCCGGCAATTAGGAAGAAATGGACGGGATCACCCCTCTCTCCATAATCCCGTATACGAATACTCCACCTGAAATCCGTGCCACTTCAGTTTCGTGGGGTGATGCCTTTAAACACAAGAGATTACCGGTGGTAAACAAAGCAGAGAAGCTTGGAATACTCTCCCAACAGTGATTTGGAATAGCCTGGAAATTTCTGTAAATTTGTTGCAGAGTTATTCAGTATATTGTAACTTTGCACTTGGCTCATTTTCAATTCAAAATTTTGCTCAAATATTTTGAATTAATTGTTCATTTTTATTAGCTAAGTCCACTTTTGGTTTGATTTATCGCTCTACATTTGCGCGATCGATGGTACAATATCCAAAGACAGCAGGGTTTTGCGTCCTTCCAAGACCGATAGATTTGTGCAAAACTTGTCTGGAAGGAGAATGATTGGTTGAGCACTGCAAGTAATCATTTCTACATCTTTTGTTGAGCTCCTATTTCACTGTGGAGTATTACGGCTTTCTTACTCCCATGATGGAAAAAATTATCTGTGTCTATTTCAGCACAGATTGAATTAATCACAGTAACCATAATGCCGTTATTTTGTATCAAATACTCGATTGTACTCGTCTTTCTTCACCTCGACAAAAAATGGTCTAAAACCTATCCACACAAACGTGATTGTTGGCATCACCCTTTCTCGCTAACCTGTAAAATGTACTGAAATGTTTGAGGTTTTGGAAGTAGAAAGGATATTATTGCGTTGCAATAATCTGGCGGAGATGATAGAATTAGCGCAGAAATCTCTTCTTCCTAAGAGGAGGAAAAGATAAAGGAGACACCCTGTCATAATTCCCCTCCACAACAAGTTATCCGCCACGGAATCCAAGAACTACCGAGGGATATCTTTGCTGCGTTTAATCCTCGGATCGTCCTGAATCGGTTTATCAGACATCGCGAAGGAACCACCCGTGATGGACAAGCCGGCTTTCGTACTGCTCGATCTACGATTGGACGGGTGTTCATTTTTAGGAAGGTGATTGAAATGTGGTAGTGGCTTTCGAAGTTGCAGTTATGTAGCTACGCAGTTAGCCTTGCCGCAGTTCGAACACTGGCTGGATTTACTTCATCGTTCGAAGTGGAAATTGGAGTAAGACAAAGAGCTCTCGCGGGACCTTTCTTGATCAACTTTGCCAACGATGATATCATGGAAAGAGCAGTCGAGCAATGTCTTGCCGATGTCGTTGCAGCATCATCTGCACGTCCCTTGGTCGATATCAAGTACACCGGCAGTGGAGTGATATTCGTTCAAGCAGCGCGAAGTTGCAACATGTCGTCGACCCTCTATAGAAATTAGCTGCAGCCTACTGTTTACAACTCCGTCCTGATAAACATAATAAACATGAGCAGATGTGGTTTCTGCCAGACTTTCAGCAGGAATCAGGACAACCAGTTGAACTTGTAGTGAATTCTGTTATTTGGATTGCATGCTGAAAAACGACGGCAAATCCGAGTTAGATATTCAGCAAAGATGCACTGGGGCCACTTCAGCATTCAACTCTTTAACCCTCGCCAACGAAGTCAAGCTCGAGTCTACCTACCCACAACTCACCCTATCATGCTGTACGCTTCAAAGACTAGGGCAGCACCATCAGCGGTGATGAAAAAGCTCGATTATATGGAAAGGAAGCTGTTTAGACGAATGCTTGGCTACTTTCGGCAAATGGTGTGCCATAACGAAGAACTCTACTCAGAAGCGGATATCATGTACCGGCGGATGGCGGCGAGGAAACCATCAATATTTTGCCCCGCCCTCTAAAGCAGTCGCAGAAAACCGTCTTGGCTTACTTGGTCACATTATAAGGAAAATGTAGGAGCGCCTTGTCCAAGTTGTCTTGAGGATGCTTGAGGTCGCTCCTAAATCCAAATCGAAGAAGCCCACTCGGACGTCAAAGAAGGTTCAGGACAGAAGTGGTGAAGGACGACCTTAAGAAACTTGACATCGATAAGAAGTTCAGGCGAGACGTAAAGCAGAACATGGAATAGCGACGAATGGATTGATTCTGTGCAAATTCTTCTTGTGTGCAAAGTCTAACTGAAGATCGAACAGGATGGGCTCAAATATGCTGAAGGACTCACCTCGGCGAAGACGCGGTTAGCGAGTTAGGCCGTAATGCTCCCCCGCAATTCAAGTCAAGTAAGTCAGTTGATAGACAATAATCACTCCTCAATTCTGATTTGCATTTTTGTTCAAATCTATTGTTCTCAAGGTCACAGAAAATTAAATGACGTCTACCAACAAACTTTGCGCTTTTCTCACTGATAATTTCTTCGTACGTGCTGTCCTCAGTGAATCATAATCGCCATGTCTGGAGGACTGTTTTATAGACGAGTGAGAAGATAATATCTTAGATTGAAGTGGTTATCAAGGCAACAATTTCTATGAGAATGATAATGTGTAAGTTTATACGAAGTAGGTGTGATATTTAAAAGTTCATATAAATAACTGGGGAACATAAATAAATAAAAGAAAAATAAAAGATAAATAAAAATAAAAGATAAATAAAAGAATCGATAGAAAATCTGGGCTATCTTGTAGATATTTAGTAAAGGAAGCGAAAATACGTAACGAACAAGAGGAAATAATATTATAGGAGTAAGATTTCTATTATATTATTATAGGGAATGGATATTGCAATGATGTGGAAATCCCCAATCTCATCCCGTTCGTCCTCATCCGTAGAACAAAATCTCCTTCAATAAGTTTAATATACGCTACTACACCCGGAATAAGTGATGGTTTCTTTTTTGTTCTGATGCTTTTTGTTTTGTTATATTTTATCGTAACAGATTTTGTATAAGCCTTCATCCCTGTAAATCTCTAATTCAAGGTTTCAGAAATTTCCAGGCTTGTACAAATTTGTCAGAGCAACTAAATTTTTTTAAACAACCTAGAAATGGTAAACTCTAAAGAATTACTAGTCACTACCATCGATAACCAAAAATTATTTCAAGAAACGCTATCAATGTTCTTTCTTTGAATAACGCTAATGGTTTTTTATTGCTGCTTCCATTCATTTATAAAACATAAACTGTATTTATTTGCTTCAGGAGGAACAAGAAAATAGATATCTCAGTAGCTACGGATGAAATTCTTGAAAAAACAAGATGCAAAACAGCTCTCAGTACATTTTAAAAACTTTTCTGACCCACTTAAGGAAATCTTTATCGAAGAAATTCTTCTGTGTATCTGATCCGTCCCACAACCGGTTTTTCAACGTTTGCATGCGAAAAAGATACAGCAGTGTGAGATGTGGTATATATGTTACGAAGACGCTCGTTTATCAAGGTAAAACATTACTTCTCCGATCTTTTACGTGCTATTTCTCAAAAAGGTAAACGATTAATGGATCACTAACGTATCGATGATCAAAAACCGGTAACTATCTATACAGAAATGGGTCAGATATGACGAAAAGACGACCGTAGCTGGACCGGCTTGATAGATGTTTCTTTCATTTCATGACGTTTTTAGTGCATATTCATACATTTTACAACAGATCAGGCAAAAATTTCGAATCAGTTGAAGAAATACCGCAGTTACTTTCGAGAAACCTCTTCAATAGCTATTTATTTCCCTAGAATTAACACAACACAAGTTGTGCTTGTCGCAAACAGAACACTCCAAAGACTTCGATACTCCCAGAAATTTCCATTTTCAGGACATCCCCCGACAACATGTCCCTCACGATGCAATGCATATCGTTCTTTTTCTCCCTGCTCGTCAACCTTCCCATGCGACCCTCTTTCGTGTTTTTTCTTGGGAGCGGCGGGACACTGAATGTCTTCATGATTGTAAAAAGTAGTCGGGGCAGTCATTTTCGTGATTTTTTGTGGGCGCGAGAAAGCGAAGAGGAATGTGTTCTGGGGCAGGTTTTGTGCAGTCTCCGCCAGTTCTAACTACTATCGCCTTCAACAGACTTCCAATGATTCCTAGCTACCCCATGTTTAATCATATTTTGAAAATGTGATAAGAAATCGAAGAGAAGGAAGAGAGCTCTTATGAATAGTTAGTTGGTCGTGGGAAATAGATTGACACTTTGCGGTACTTAGGAGTGATGGGGATTTGCTCACTATGTTTGTTTCCCTTCTTTTCTTCTTCAAACGTGCACACTTTTAGCATTCCCTCGCATGAGTCTAAAACAGTAAGAACTATTTCCATTATCAGATCGTTTTTTTCTGCAGATAACGCGCACTAACGCACGTAATAATTTTCACATTACCTAGTAGGAAAAATCTTGTAACCCCTACGATATCTCACTGTTTTTTTTTGCCGTCATTTTTTACTTCTAGTTGTTCATAAAAGATGCAGAAAAAGTGGAAATTACCCTTCTTCTGCGTCACTGTAGGGGACATTTATATATAAAGAAATCGCAAAAAAAATCTAGTCGCAAGTTCGTAGTCCGTTTACTTGTTTTTTATAAGTTTTGAATTTTTCGGAGGAAAGTACTTACTTTTGACTCATTCTCATTTTGTGTAGGTACAATATGTAATATTACCGTACATTTAAGCAGTGTTATGAACAAAGCAATCCGGTTCTTTGCCGTCTTAATTCCTACAGAGCTTAATGGGAGGGAAACATCAGAGGTCAGTGGAACGAACACTCCCACTTTCACAATCATCCCCTTGAATAAAGATCGTCTGTACCTTAAAATTCAACTTGGAAGTATCCAATGCAGAAACTATGCACCTTATAAGTTATAGCTGGAGACATTAACACATTCAAGTTATTGCTGGAAAGTTATTGCTGCTATGTATAAAAAATCTGCGAACGAGACTGCACCTCGTACTGTTACTGACGGTACGGAGTAGCATGACACTCAGAGAATGTCGTTAGTATATGAGTCGGCGCTGAGTGTTTTAAAGGCATCACTCCACGAATCTGAAGTAGTAATTGTCTAATTGCCGTAAAAACGGCCTGAAGATACGGCTTCGGGTGTTCCGGCACACTATTTTCTACGAGGAGTTCGCCTGGAGCGCGCCAGCCTTGTGCACGCGCCGCATCTTAAGCCCGTTTTTATGGCAATTAGGAAGAAATGGACGGAATCACCCCGCTGTCCATAATCTACTACCCCGTATACGAATACTCCACCTGAAATCTGTACCGCCTCAGATTCGTGGGGTGATCTGAAGTAGTGCGGATTTCAGGTGGAGTATCCGTATATGGGGTCGTAGATGATAGAGACGGGGTTAGCTCCGCCATCTCTCCCTACATCACTGCAAACAACGCGACGCGCCACCCCTTGCACCGCCTCCGCCCTGCGATTCGTCGAAAATCAATTCGGACTGCTCCGATAGCAGTAAGGGAAGCTACGCTGCACTAGAAGGCATCGTACAAAACAGCATTCAGGGGCCTGATGCTTGCACTGATTCAGAGAGAGATGAGCGGAACCACCCCGGTCCCCATAATCTACGATGCGGTATATGGATACTCCATCTGGAATCCGTACCACTCCAGATTCGTGGTAATTACGAAGGCGGCTACGCTCCACCGCGCCGCTTCGAGCGCAGCCGCCTTCGCAATTGTCCGTGCTTCATATCGTTTTGACCCGACTGTACGTATGTGACCGCTGTGATAGGATATTCTATTTGGTGGGCAGTCTCACCTTTCCCTTAGTCGGGAAATTTGTTATAGGTCCGACCCAGTAGGAAGCGAATGTATTCTCTTAAAGTCAGCATACCAGCAAACAGCGGTTGGAATCCAGGTGGGACCTTGGCGAACTGCAGAGATGAGTGGCGGTAGCGAGAATCCCTACACGACTCCAATCGCTACGCTCCACTGCGCCACTTCGAGCGCGGCCGCTTACGCAACTATCCGTGCTTAATGTCGTTTTGATCCAACTATATCTGACACAGACGAACTGAAATTTCAGGACTTACGATACATCTACGCAAACGGACCAACCACTGCGGGGCTGTTTATGTTGGAACACGTCGCTACCGAAAACAATCGCTCAAGAGCACCTCTCAATCAATGATTCCTCTTCTACCAGACAACAATATTTTTTGACTTCCACATATTTTAGAAGATTCTACTCTCATCCAAGAAAAGATTGTGTGGTGACGACTTTTCGTGTGTCTTAGACACTACAAATAGTATAGTCTATAGTCGGGATAATAACAATGGCTGAAATTCATCTGAGAGAATGTGCTGGGAAAAGACGGAGAGTTCATATAGTCGGCAAGTAGGATAAATCCGGACGATCAGAAACCGACTTCATTGAAACAGCGATAAGCAAATAGTTATGAATAAATTTTACAAAAGTTACCTCTCCAATACTTTACAACAACTTCCGAGAAAAACTTTGAAGAACAAAACTCGACTCGTTGAAATGATGGTTCTTAACACCTTCTTAGTGTTCCCCTACCTTTAAGTGAATAACTGCTATTTTCTTCAGACAGAGCCTGTTCAACTATAGATGTTACCGAAGCATTGTTGCCTGAGTTGAAGATATGGTGATTTCCGCACGAGATAATCAACTTAGGAGAAACGATGCGGGATATACGCTTCAAGAGATCCATCACCACAAAAATTTGGGGGTTTCTGGTCATGTCATAGTTTGTGGTCATAACGGGCGAGATTCGGCGTGACCTATTTGCACTACGACCAGACAAATTACGGAACCAGCGCATTGACAGTGATTATTCCGCATTTTCTGGAAAGAAAATAACTACGAGTAGGTATGCACCGTTGTAACATTAAGGAACCTTAAGACATTAAGTCTCTATGCTGACAACCCAAACAGCGACGATAAATTTTGAGCTTGTCTTCTCGCTTTTCACAGCCTAATGATCTACACTTATTCAAGGAAGACACACGACGTCTGTGTTGTGGCGAAGAGGACCTGAAGGCCACCACGATTGCGTAGGAGTAGTGCCGCGGTAGGATCCTTACTCATCCCTCCATCCCGATTGGAGCTAGTGAGGGTCCCCAATGGGGCACAACAGCTCTCGCGACAACACTGACTCGTCTTAAAATAAAAATAAAAAGTAATGGAGAAAAGTGGGGTGGATGGTTTACAGTTACCACGAGGTGAGAATCCAGGAACTGCGCATTTTGGAGAAGTGTGCTAGAAATCTAGAAAGAAGCTATGTAAATGAGTTTCAATTAACGTCGTTGGCAAGTCTATACAGATCCGATGTTGTGCGGTTGCGAGGACGTCACTCGTGCCGTAGTTGGCGCACTTGGACAGCCGCCCACTCCACGCTGCACGCATCCTCGAAGCGCAGCATCCGAACTGTGATAAGGCGGGTTGTCAGTCTGGTCACCCCCTCTCACCCACCATCGCTCGACCACCGAGTGGCCGTCGCTGCTGACGAGCAGCACGGCCTTGTCGTCACGTATCGATCGGCAGAGACGCAGAGGGATTCTGGCCGTCTGCCCGCACTACTCCCTCCCGCATTCGCACTCGCGGGCGGACTGTCGTCTGCTGAGCACGACCTCCCTGGCTTGCGACCTCCTTGAGTGTACCGTCGAATTCCCGAGGTGCTGCTGTTGTGCTCTGAGTCTGTCGTGTATGTGTTGTTCACCGGAGAACCAAATTGCGGCATTCTGGAGATTCTCTGGGTGGCGCAGTGAGTCAGCGCTACGTCAACACTGTTCTTTTGATTTATCTGCTACTGCCAATAGTGCTATGCGGGTAATCAGTTACATGTGCGGTATGGTGCACATGTACTTGGAAAGCAAAATCCACAACGTTGTACGGCGTCGAACTAAATTCACTGTAGTTTGGATGAATATGTCCTTCAATTCGTTTTTTAGTTTCATCATCGCTTCCTAACCCAGGTGGTTGTTCGTTGCTGTCACTGTTACATCCCTCTTTTGGATTAAATCTTACAAATAGCTCTGTTAATAAATCCAGACTGCTGAAGTTATATTTACTTCTCGGTCACTCGCGTAAAGACAGCGGGCTAAAAATGGTCGCGATACGTAGGATCTCGTGCGTTGCGTACCTTCAATAGTTCTCGTTATTTTTAATCCAAACAGAAGATCCGATAGATAGGGCGTATTTTTAGGACGTTTGTTTTTTGTTGCTTTCATTTTATTAGAAAATCGACTTATTACTGGTGGTCAGATTGAGTTCGTAGAAGAAAAACTTTGGGAAAAAACTATTGTTTCTTTCTTGGTTCAAAGTGCAGCTAACATGGATAATCTAACTGATTCTTGTTATGTATCAATTCAGCGCTATGTTCAGTCATCGTTTCCAGATTTTAGAGGAGAATAAATGATATAGTTACTAACGATTACCTGCGCGGACTTTTTTCTTTTGCGACGAAATCTTAGCCTTCGGACATTTCCTTATTGGAGTTTTCGTTTATTTTCTCACTCTAGACGTATAGTACAGCCTACGCTATTGTGTTTTATGTGCGTTCAGCATAGGAGATATATAGCCTTTTGTCTACCGATGTACAGGAAACTGTCTTAGCTTTACGCTGTCGTTCAGTAATGAAAACAGGAAAAAAGTAGGAAACAGCACATCTAACTACGTTTAAGGATGAACAGTTTTGAGGACAATATAGTTATTAAAGAATCAGCTTTGCTTTTGCCTGATTTTTCTGGAAAGAAAGCGAATTTGTGGATTAAGGATAACAAATAGTGTTATGAAGTCGCATAGACTTTGTTATGAACGGTGCTCTCAAAATAAGTGCGACCATACTAAAGTGAAGTTGCTAACTTTCATTTCCCTAAAGGTATGCTACCATTTGAAGATTTGGAGTCTGACTTTTATGTGGAACGTGGATGCAGTTGCATCCATTCTTCAACGTTTCTTCAGCGAGGAAATGTGACTTTCTATATCAATTTCTATGATAGGGTTAACCGTGGACTGCAATGACAGAAATGCAAATTGGAGTGACATTTTTTAACAGTGTCTGGAACTCCTTTTTTGCCAATATTCCTCTTCCTTTGATTTTAGAGGAATGGAAGTTTTCTTTCAATTCGCATTACATTTTGGAATGAGCGTTTCAAAGGAGAAAAAGTCCAGTTCATAGATCTCTGTTGAGTTGCTACTAAAATATGCAAAAACAGTTCACATGCAAAGAAAGAAGTGAAAAAAGAAATGTTTCTGGATTCGCGGTGTTCTTTCGGAAGTTAGGTAGTGAAGAGCATCCTCTCTACGGATTTGTTGGTAATTATTTAGTTTCCATTATTTTTATTTTTATTGACTGAAACTCATCTTTTCTTACTTTTTTTTGAGAAGGCTCCTAAAATATAGGTTTAGACATACTTTTACATTGATAAAAGACAGATATTGTCCCAGATGTGAAATCAAATCCTTTCCATGTTTTATTTTGTGTAATGATCATCTGGAATGATTGTTCTGGTTTAGTCGTTGCATAAAATCATAACCATTCAAAACCTATATTTTAAGTGGTTAGAACGGGAACTAATAATGTTTCATATTCAACGTAATTAGCATGAATTCTTATCATTCGCTTCCTTTGACGAGAGTTTTAACAGTCGTTCGACAAGATTGTTAGGATTAGGTGTTGGCTCTTTACACATTGAAATCGTTTAGGTAAGTGGTAGGAATGGATTCGTTTGCGATGTTGAACGAGGAGGTGTTCAAGCATCTATGCAGCTTGGCTATCGACAAAGTTAGCGACAAGACTGAAAGAAGAAAGGCCGGATGTGGTGGCATGGCTATGAGGAAAAGGTGTGTACAAATATGTACATTAAGTATAATGTTTTCCTCTTATTTTTACTTTCAATCTGAATTGAGTATCAAGTATCTAGTAACGTGTTTTTTCTTTCTTACGAATCTCTTTACTGGATACCACATCACATTTCTTTTCTTAAAAGCATGACTACTATCAGTGACAAAATCCATGGACATCTATGTTTCACCAGTAGTGTATTTGCAAGTTTCATTGCCGTTTTATTTTCTCAATGAGGCACAAAAGTCCCCTCAACATGTGTTGTAATTCTATGCAGATATTGATGAGGCAGTAATATGAGCACTGAAAGGATATCAATATTCTGTCCTTCGAATACTTTCTCGTTCGCAAAGCATCATTCCTAGAATTTTGGGAAGTTTGTACATGTTAAGTAGCTTGCTAGGCTTACTCATGTTTTATTTATTTTTTATGTTGAAATCGTTCCATTTCTAGGATCTGTATTTTTTAAATTATGAATTCAAGACATCTATTTTTGCGGTGATATTATATCGTAGGGAAATCATCGTGAAATACAAGGTTCATTTATTCATACTTTAGACTCCTTATCAAAAACTTCGTGAATGATCTTTGTCGGAAGAAAGACGAACAAATTGAGGAGAGAAATGCAGGCGATTGTTCATCGCAAGATCCTGAGGGTTTGTGCGGACAGGTACATGGGAAACACTTCTTAGATTTGTTCATTTACTTCTCAGTTTGATTTCCTTTAGAATAATGAGATCGACGAAACCTCGGATTCGATTTCGTATGAGCTGCAGAGATCTCATGATAGTTCCGACATCACCGATGATGACGGCTTGGAAGAAGATGATGTCATCGTAGCCGAAGACGACGACATAACTCCAATGGTTAGTAGTATTATTCCAATTAATATTGATTTTGAGGCTCAATTTGTTGAACATTGAGCATACAGTGATAGGATCTACTGTTTTCCTTTCGAAATTAACCATTTTAGCACGATATCTGGTTAGATTCGGCTGCCGTGCCTGACAGTTCAGTTCTCTCCGATGCTCTTTTATTTGAACCTATACATTCAAGTAGGTTGATTGACCCCTTGATTTAATTTACTTGCATAGGAAATCACTAGTAACTTGTGAATCGTTGACTAAATTTTTTCAATATGTTTTTGATCTCATTTGTGTTAATTTGGATTTCTTTTGCATAATTGCCTTTTCTCCTACTTCAGATTTCATTAGTGTTACTTTTTGCCGGTGTTCATAGTGCTTAACTGAATTCTGTAACACTACTATATTTTATTTTCTTTTCGGAACCTTGCATACCAGTAGTAGAAGTAGTAAATGCAGAGTTTTCTTCATATTGATCTTCAGCTTACTTCTGGCAATGCGTAACATTAGAGATCGAGAAAGCATACCGGTGTTGTTGTGCCTTCTAAAATGTTGGCCTGAAAATAGATTTTATGGTGTAAGACAATGTCTTAGAATTCTAATGTAACACATTATCTTCTTCGTTTGCTTACCGTAGAGATTTGTAAACAGTTGTGCTTGTTCAGGTCGCGAAGGAGCTATAGGACGCTTAGACGATAAATGCAGTGAGACACGACTTTCTCTCTATTCGCTGTATTCCTCCGTATCCGAATCGGCTGATGATGGCGACGAGGCGTTGTCTGCATGTGATCCTACGGAATCCTTGCTTCCGAATTGGTTCGATTGTTTTAACACTAGAAAAAACACTTGGTCTATTATCGCTAATTATGAGAGTTTGTCATTGTTTATGATTCATTTCAGCCTTTACGACTGCTCAGAGTCCTCGACCTTTGATTCCCCTCCTTTGACATCATTGTCTTCCATCTCTAATCTCTCAGCGATCTGTGATATCAACAACTCATCCCCAATACAGCCAGTTTTAGCTGAAGAAAGCGATCAGATCTTCCTTTCTCTCAGCAATCACAAGTACTCCGATCTCAAAACTTATGTGAGTTGTGGTTGCTTGTGGTAGTTTCACACATCGGCTTCCTCCTTTTTTTCAGAATCCTGACATTTCTCTTTCCTCTGCTTCTTTGCCATCACCACCAATTAATGATTCTCCACGTATCAGTTGCTCTGTAGCAACAAAGCGTCGGAGTGATGACGTGAGTTTTTTTTTTGTTGGAAATTTCTTGTAGCAGAACATATTACAGTTCATTTCCAGTTTCTCTTGTACGACTCCATCAGTGCTGATATTGGCTACCAGAAAAAGATCAAACTTTGAGTGATTAAACCTTGTTGCTTGCTAAGTCGGATATGGTGTTGGTAATATTGTTTGGTGTTATGCTTGAATCAACTTCCATACTTCCCTATACGGGCGTACTGTTCCACCCCTGAGCTTTATCTTTCTGTATAGATGTATTTTGTAGCGTAATTAGTAATGTAGAAGTTTTGCAGCTATCTCTGTATGTTTGGGAAACTTGTATCAATTCTTACCTAGGTATTCGTGTAGACCCTTGATCTGATCTCTCTTTTATAGGAACACTAAAGGTTTTCCGTTACTATTTTTGATCTTCTAACTTATGATTGGTCGTTCTGATTCCATTTTAGGTTACGACTGCCATCAATCATCGACTTTGCTCAATTGCCTATTTGGTTATTGTTCTAGTATCATTGATTATGTTTTTGTCTCGCTCCTTTACACTGTCATAGTTTTGATGGTTTTTCGTCGTACTGTCTGGTAATGTATGCGAGCTTTGTTTTGTTTTAGTATGGTTTAAATTTACTTTCTCATTGAAAAAAGTGATCAAATTTCTAGTGGTTTGTTGGATAATCTGCTGTTTCTATACTCTGGTATTGTGAATACAGAGCTGTTCATAAGGAAGTGATTGGTAATATCTGTGAAAAAATCTTTGAAGAAGCATAATATAAACTATGTTTTAAGTGAGACAACAACTTAAATAGGATTATAGGGATTATAATTCAAGATCTCTGTAGATTGCGATTGCGAGCACTGCGTGGTTTCTTCATCAAGCTTTGCCAAAACCGCACCGGGTATTTTATGTCCAGAAGCGCAGTAACGTGCTAGTGTTGGTGATAGAGAAACTATTGAGCAGAGATGATGAAAAAGAGTTGTAGCAGATGGGCAGCGGTATTTCTCAGAGGTTATTTAGTAGACCCAATAATTCGTATGGATTTTCCTTCTTCTTCGGGGTCTCTTGACCAGGGCTTCATCGTCTGAATCAACCAATCTCTACGCAATTGCATATACACTTAGTGCTGATTGACTCGGAAGCAAAAAGATTCAGAGAAATAGTACAAAACACAAAGAAGAACAAGGAGACGAGAAATTTGATCGGAGTAGACACCACCAGACTTTTAAAATGATAAGGTTTTTGGTATATTTCCTTTTGTATCTCATATCCTGCTATCTGCAGATGCTACATATTTTGCTCTGTGATTATCCTTATACCAACCTGAACGTCCGGCTAAAGCCGGACTTCAGGCTTTTTTTGGTGTTCGCTTCGCTCGCCTTCACCGATCAATAAGAAGTTACAGTAGCGATTTTTTTTGTAGAATTGGAGTAGCTTTTTTCTATCAACGCTCTCTTCAATTTCTTTTTACTCGAAAATCTAAGCACAGATGTAAGATTTTATGATTTTTCCCCTAAGCGCGTCAGTTCTAAATTTGGAGAACAATCAGACTTGGTTTTACATCCATGCTTCTCTTAAAACCCCACAATTTGGAAACATTATCCAAAGTATGAGTTTCCTCCGTTCTCAACTATTAGCAAAGATCGATGTGCTAACGTAAAATGAACATGAAATGACGTGAATTTCACTATCGTAGTGGCAGAAATAGCGTTCTAGGTAAGATCGCGTGAACTGCTGGCTACTATGTATTGTATTTAAGCAGCCGTTCGCACGTGTGTTTCCTCTTTCTGAAGAAAGGATGTTAGCAGCATCAAGAGACATGCTGGGAAATAAATATGCAAAGGGACCATAGAAAGCCAGGGAACCCGTTTCTCCCAACTCTATAGCTTTCTGGCACCGGCGCACCATTCCGACACCGTAGGACCTGTTTCACCCAATTTTAAAGCTACCTGCCTCCGGGGCAGAAATTCGATGACACACACACACACACACACACACACACACACACACACACACACACACACACACACACACACACACACACACACACACACACACACACACACACACACACACACACACACACACACACACACACACACACACACACACACACACACACACACACACACGCGGACTGACTTACTTGACTTAATCGGCGGGCTGATGTCATCGCCTGACGCGATTACCCCATCCCCCCCCCCCCCCCCCCCCACCCCCCCCCCCCCCCACCCCCCCCACCCCCCAAAACACCCCCCCTTTCCCGCAAACATCAATTTCTGCGCAAAGATCTTCATTGTGACATACCCTAGGCCAAAAGTAGCCAAATAGCCGTCTAAGCATCTTTCGTTCCGTGCAGTCAAGCCTCTCCATAACCGTTGGTGGTGCTGCCCAAGTCTCCGATCCGTACATAATGATGGGGCGAATTGCGGTTAGGTAGACTCGCAGCTTGACTTCGTTGGTGATGGGGTCCGACCACTGGCATTTCGTTAAGGAGTTAAATGCAGAAGTGGCCTTAGCACATCTTTGCTGGACATCTCTCTCGTAGCTGCCATTGTTCTTCAGCGTACAGCCTAGGTAACGGAACTCATCGACGAGTTCTATCGGTTGTCCGTCCACCCTGATTCCCGTTCGTGGTCTCGAAGAGATCCACATCTGCTTGCATTTATCAGGGCGTGGGCGTAGTCCGTAGGCTGCAGCCAGCTTAGATACAAGGTTGACAACATGTTGAAGTTTCGTACTGCTTTCCGCGAATATAACAACATCGTCGGCGTACTCGAGGTCAGTCAAGGGGCACCCAGATGGTGCTAAGACAATGTCGCCAGGACACTGGTAGACTGTTCTTCGCTTAATGTCGATTGCGAAATTGAACAGGAAAGGTCCTGCCACTGCCCCTTGTCTTACTCTAGTTACCACTTCAAACGGTGTTGTACATCCGGCTGGTGTTCGAACTGCAGCAGTTGTTCGTTGATTCATGTCATCAAGCAAGCGAACGAACGTTCCTGGTATTCCATCGGCGCGGAGTGCGTTGAGAAGAAGGCATCGGTGAGGAGAGTCGAACGCGACTTCAAAGTCCAGAAACGCGAGTTGCATTGGCTTCGAATACCGCTGCCAGATTTCGATCACTCTCCTGACGATGAACACCTGGTCAATCGTAGATCGGCCAGGACGAAAGCCAGCTCGCTCGTCGCGCGTTGTTTCTTCGCGATGTTTAATGAGTCGGTCCAGGATAATGCGCTCCAATACCTTGTACATAACACGCAGCAAAGAGATTCCTCGATAATCCCTGGGGTCCGTGACGGATAACTTCTTGTGGAGGGGAATTATGATAGCGTGTCTCCACGAATCAGGTATCCTTTCGTCTATCCATATTGAACGGATGATCTTTGTCATCTCACGAATCCCAGACGGAGGAAGATATTTTAGCATTTCTGCGATAACCCCTCGTCTCCGCCAGATTTTCCATTCTTCGTTTTTTGAATACAGACTAGAACCTCCGACTCGGTCGGTGGCTCCTCCTTAACCACATATGTCGGCCTATGAACGTGCTCGAGTTCAGGGGCTGACGGTGCTAGCCGGTTCAGCAAGGTCTTGAAGTGTTCCTTCCAAATTGGAAGGGTTGCTTCACCGACAGCTACCCCATTGGCAGTGTTGAGGACAGGATCTTTTCATTTTGCCGCTATATTGTTTTAGTAGAGCATAGGCTTTCCGCGGGTTCCTGCCCTCCCACGCCTTCTCAAACTCCATCGCTCTTGACGTCCATTCGTTATCGCGGTCTTGTTGACGACGCACCTTCCTTCTAAGACGCTTTTCCTGGTTGAAGTCACCAGCGCTGCGCGCGACACATACAGAATTGTATGTGGATGTTGTTTCCGCAGATCCAAAGGCAAACTTCTTCCGCGGCAATAGAACCAGGAGCATTTCCCTTGCGGCGTCCTGGATGTACTTTGTGAAGAAATCCGCATCGCTAAGCTTCTTCCTGGTCCGTGCTCCAACATGAATAGACACACGTTGGCGGAATTTTCTTCTGCATTCATCGTCTTTCAGACCTGCCAAGTCGATTTTCGGTTGAAGAGGAACTCCTCTGTTTCTCTTGTGGAACCGTATCTTGAAGCTGAGAAGAACTGGACGGTGGTCAGAGTCGAACGCGACGTCCCAAACAGCTCTAGATTTTCGGATATCTGACTGAGGAATGTTCCTCGCCAGAACGTAGTCGAGCTGAAGTTTAAGAGTCCTCATCTTCCGCTTGCGCTGCTCTTCAGGCGTCAAAAGGGTTGACTCCTGCCACGTGAGCTGATGGCGTCGATGATTCCTCTTAAACGTGGAAGCGATGATGAGGCCCGTCTGTTCGCACAAGTCGACCAAACGGTCACCGTTGTCCGACGTGCGCTCCGTTGCATAGTACCATTTTCCTAGCACATCGGATTGCTGTTCGAGTCCCATCTTCGCATTTGCGTCGATTCCGACAATGACCACTCGCTGGCTTGGTATTTTAGACATCAACGCATTGAGTTCATCGTAGAAGGCGTCCTTACTGTTGTCCTCAGCGGTTTCCGTAGGTGCGTGAGCATTTACGATCCAGAGTTTACGTCCTCCGCGATCCCGCAGTCGTAAAAAGGCGCATCTAGACGACGTTGAGCCAAATTCCTCCACCAGGTTCTTGTAATCGTTCCTCACAGCTATCACACAACCACCTACTTTGTTCTCATCAGCATCGCCGCAGTATATGGTGTAATTTTCGATGCTGATGACGGGCCGATCTCTCATGTGTGTTTCCTGCAGTGCAGCAAAAGGCGCACAGAGATATCGCAGAAGCCTAGACAGGGTGGTTTGTTGGAGTTCACTCGATAGTGTTCGGCAGTTCAGCGTGACGAAACGAATGGTTGTTGCCAAAGATTCCATGCTCCCTTCAGGCAGTTGACCTTTCAGGTTATGGGCTTTGGCGGTGTGCTGGACGACAGCACCTTTTTGCAATGTATGGGAAGCTTTCGCCATATATCAGTGCAGGTTATATAGCTCGTACGTTCCCAATGCGTACACTCGAACGCCTGATTGCGTTTAGTTAAAGCAGGGCCACCACGTGCAGGTAGCAATCAGACTCGTATATGCGGCCTCCCGCGGACTAAGCGCGTTATTTATTATATAGCATGATAGTTTGCAAATTTAGAAGCAGTTTGCAAATTTGCAAATATTATATTTAGTTCCACGCGTAGGACAATAAAATGGAAGCATCAACATGCCGTTTTGATGATACAACTTCTAAAGAATAAAGAATTTAATTTCACGTAGTTTACAGCAAGTTTAAATTGAATTTAAAATTAAATTAATTAATCATATAAATTAATTATATAAGTTAATAAATTAATTATATAAATTTAATGAATAAAAAAAAACTCAGACTCAGTGCATATTGTTAGGTCTTGGAGATCGCGAATAAGTTTGTCATAAGAGAACCAAAAGAAAAAGGTTCGAGAGAAGGTTTGCTCTAGAAATTACTCACATCGCTGTTTTTTTCCACATCCTGGTCCTTTTGGATTTTTGATGGGACAGAGATGGGGAAGTGCCATTTTCCCCATCTCTGTCCCATCAAAATTTTGAAAAGAGGGCAAAGCCCTGGACAACTTTTGATGCAGCATCTGATAGAGAAAATCCTCGCTGCAACATGGTGGAAGATGATTAGCTTCGCTCCAAGCTGTGTCGAGTTATCGAATTTTATTCAAAATTACTCACTTTTCGGCGCGTGAGCAAAAATTGGGATTTTGGCGATTCTAAAAAATGGGACAGCGTTTCAAAAAATCACCCATATATTCGAGTGAAAGGTCTAGGAAAACTCCTATGTGCAAAATTTCTCCTTTCCGGAGCGTCTGGTTCTCTCAAAACTTAGATGGGACAAATCCAAAAAAAGTCGGAAAATTTCAAACTTCGTCCCATCAAAATTCCAAGAAGGCTAGGTGGTAGAAAAATACAGCAAAATGAGCTTTTTTTAAAGGCAAACCGTCTTCTCTTGAAAACCACCTTAACTTCTTCTTTTAGTCCTTTTATTAAGAAGTTATTCGCGATCTCCCATACCTGACAATGTGCACAGAATCTGTGCTTTTTTGGTTACTAGATTTTGTTGAATTTACTTTCAACCTGTTGTAGACTGCGTGAAATTAAATTCTTCATTTTTTAGAAGTTGTTCAAAATTTCCATTTCTTTTGCAAAAATTTGCCTCAGCCGGGACTCGAACCTGAGAGGCCACATTGTCATATTGCAGGGACAAAATGTTGATTTTTTTTTTCGTTTTTTCTCCTCGTCCCTCTGTGATTCGATCTATGCGCCTGACTATCCTATTGGTCGTATTATGTGCTCTGATCAGAATTTGAAGATAATTCATAGATTTTAGAGTAGAAATAGAATAGAATAAAAACGAAAATATTTCAATACCAGTATTTCAACAGCATTTCAGCAAATTTGCCTGTTTTAGCAAATGGTATTTCTTCGTTTCTGTCAACTACGGATTTTCACATTTGCCATTTGTTTCTCGACTAATTTTCAACTTTTTGAAACATATGAAATCTCCAATATATTGAATTAGCAGCAATCGAGAGCTGCCGCAAGAACGTTGAAGTAGAAAAAAAAGGGGGGAGGGGGGTCGGTATTAGAGAGGGTCGTGCCCCATCACCACGCTTGACCCTGGTCCCACTTTGATTCCAACTTCTTTCTCCGGAACGCTGCTTCGAGCGCAACCTTAGGCAACTGCGCCCCGCTCTATGTCTGTTGTGTTTTGACCTGACTATAATAATTTGTTTCTCCTGTACTGTGAGGATGAGCAGGTCTTTGTTGGGAGTATCTGAACCCCCCATCCACTTTTGTAATGCAGCAGCAGAATTCAAAAGGACATTGTTTTGTAACCTACTTTTTATCATCGACCCCGATGATAGATAAGGGGCGTGGTATAAGGTACCGTTGGCCGTTATGGTTATTTGGCTTCAATCACGATTTGTACCGTCCAAGAGTGCGGCAGACAACGCTCTGCCCACTCCTTTCATTGAATCCTATTTGCTGGCACTCACTGTGTTCACTTAATAAACATTCCACTGAACCACCGCTTTGGTCTGTTCAATTAAATACCCTAAGTATTAGTAGGGTGATAAGATACCCTAAGTCTCAAGTCACCCACTATCACAGTTTGGTGCATCGGCTAAAACAAGCCAACACTCCCGCGTCAAAGAGTAACATCTTTGAGGCCAGGAGAAGAGACTCGCTCATTAATAAAGAGCATAAAGGTCCAACCAAAGACCTAGAATCAATTGATTCATCCCGTTTTTGGGAACGCTCCCGTACAAAGTACTTGGAGCTAAATCTCTGAAATAAATCAGAGTAACTCACTGCAGTTGTGAGTAATTTCTCCCGTACGCAAAGTACCTGGAGCTAAATCTCTGAAATAAATCAGAGTGACTTACATCAATTGTGAGTAATCTCGCTCCTGTACACAGTACTTGGAGCTTTATCTCTGGCTAATCACAGCAGAGTTAATTTTGGAAAGAACTTGCCAAAAAATGGCGCTTCATTTCCATAAAACACCAATTGTGCTGAGCGCATCAACGCTCAAAAATTTAGCCTCCAGATATAAGGAGTACACAACAAAGGCTGACTATCCTACTGTAGATGAAAAGAGCTACGAAGAATGTAGGTCAGCAATTACCCTCTTAAAGAGCGGTATCAGGCAGATTAGAGAAGGCAGAGAAAATCTGCAAAAATTGTACAATGAAATAAGGGACGAGTACAAAAATTGTAAAAAACAAATCTGAGAAAAAAGATTTAATGCTCGAAATAGAGCAAATTGAAGATGAATCTCAATTGCAAATAGCTATAGCAGAGGTGAACGACCTCATATTCATGTTAACTGCACGATTCGACGAAAACAGTTGCATTTTGGACCGAATGAGTGCAAAACTCGGGTACAGCACTGTACAAGGGGTGAAAACCAAAATTCAGATGAGGTAGAAACCCAAAACACACAAAATGATTATGGAGAACAAAATAGCAACCATAATGAGAGTGAACCGAGCACTTCACAATCAGGGTTGCCAAATTCAATCGACTCGGTACAGAATCAAACAGAAAAGTTCCGTTATCGATCGATAAAACCTCCCCAGGCATCCCTACCGAAATTTCACGGAGATGCTGAAGATTTCGCCGAATACTGGGCGATTTTCGAGACACTAGTTCACAGAAGCAAAGAGCTAGATGTCATAGAAAAAAATACTACTCAAGCTACTCAAGGAAAGCTTGAGAGGAAGAGCTCAGATTGCCATAAAAGGTATAAAACTGATTCCAAAAAACTACGACTGGATCATAAAAACATTGCAGGAAACATACTGCAATAAAACCACAAATAGGTCTCAAATAGTCCAAAAACTGGTCAATATGAGACCAGCAAACAACTCCGCAGATAGTTGTTCATCTGTTTTCGATCAAATTCAAGTTTTGGTCAATCAAATGATATCGGCAGGATATGATGTGCGAAATACCTGTGACCCCATATGGTGCGAAACCATAATAGCGAAATTCCCACAGGACATCATAAAGCCTGTTCTGATATCTGGCCAAGCACTTGAGCAACAAACAATCGAGGACCTTCTGGCGCAGATAAAGAAAGAAGTTGCCGCAAAAGGTTATATCGAAAATAGATTGGGTCACTCAATAAACAATAAAGTGAGTACTTCAAAAGAGAAGTATACCAGCCAGCGACCTCTAGCCAGTGAATGGTGCTTATTTTGCCGCGAGGGTAATCATCCACCAATGTTGTGCAGAACGGTGACTGACCCCAACAGTCGGCGCAAAATAATAAAAGATCATAACAGATGCTGGAAATGCTGTTCACCTAACCACACCAGGTTTGATTGTCAGAAACCAGACTGCTTCCAATGCGGACAAAAGCACCATCCTAGTCTATGCTTTAATAAAGAAACAAAGCAACAGAAAAATCAGGTGCCAGTATGGAATTCAAGTCAAAGGAACATAAGTGGTCAAAATAACCGAAGACCATTATACGCACCGAATCGCGACCGTAAAAATCCGGGAAATCATAACGACGGAAGAAGGGTGACATCGAATAATATTCATGCAGGTGCTGAGATATTATCTTCAGATAGAGAATCAATAAATAACGCATCCCAGTTAGTTCTTATGACGAGTGAAGGGAACATTTAGAATTGCAATAAGAAAGAATTTGAGAAAGTGCTCTTTTTCTTTGATTCTGGGGCACAGAAAACGGTGATCGAAGAACCACTAGCCGAAAGTTTTGGCCTACCTCAAGAAACAACTGAAATCTGTTCAATGTCCGGAATAGGTGGACATATTGAGAGCTTCAAAAGCCATATAGTACATATGAGAATTGGTACGGTCTACGGTGAAGTAATTGACACGAGAATTCAGACTAAACCTGTGATCACAAACGGATTTCCAAGTGTAAACCTAAGCGCAGTCGACATCGAATTTCTCAAAGAAAACAACATTTGCCTGGCAAACACAAAGCTTAGAGGAGAACACCAAACCCCACATATTTTAGTGGGACTAGACTACTATCATGACCTAGTAACTGGTCCTTCTCACATGGTAAAGACTCCCAATGGTCTACATATCGCAAAAACCTTATTTGGACCTGCAATTTACGGAAAAGGAGCTGTTGGTGCAAAGAGCAAAGAAGATAATCTGTGCTACGGACTCACTGCTGTACATGAGAACAGCGAACAAGAGATTTTGAAAAAAAAAATGTTCGAACTCGAAGGTCTTGGTATATCAGCACAAGAATGTCAAAAAGACGACATGATCCACAAATACCTTGACGAATATTCAAAGAGAATTTCGTTCGAACAAGGACGCATAATTGCTTCATTTCCTTTGAAAGAAAACATTTCTGAACTTGAGAATAACTACGCTGTAGCTATTCGCCGCCTGGAGTCGCTTGCAAAAGATGCTCCAGCAAAACCATTTACAACGTGAATGGTACAACAAAATCCTCAAAAATTACGAGGAAGCCGAAGTTATCGAGCATTTCGAAAACGCTGAAGCTAGCGCTGTAGGAGTCTACTACATGCCGCATTCAGCCGTTTGGAAAGCAAACAAGAAAACGCCTATGAGAATAGTTTTTGATGCTTCCTCAAAACGAAAGGGAAAGCTATCGTTAAATGACGTGATCCACAAAGGACAGTCATTCATTAACAAAATTCACGACATTTTGTTAGCATCAAGATGCAACAAAACCATTCTGATTTGCGACATTGAAGCCGCTTTCACTCAAATTCACTTAGTCTCTTCAAATAGAGACTTGTGCAGATTTTTGTGGCTGAAAAAGATCAACCTTCCACCAACCAGAGATAATCTGGTACAATTCAGGTTCAAAAGACTCCCTTTCGGAGTAACAGCATCTCCAAGCATTCTCAATATGTGCTTGACGGCATTCTTGAACAGCCAAAACACGGATCTTGCCGCTGAAATTGGCAAGAACCTATACGTTGATAATATCATGATGACTGCCGACACTGCAGAGGAAGCTCTACAAAAGTATCGAGACTCTAAGATACTATTCGCGAAAATCGGTATGAATTTGAGGGAATACATATCAAATTCGAATGAGGTTAACTCTCAAATACCAATTCGTGATAGTCTGGAAAATGGCCCTCTAAAATTTCTGGGTGTCAACTACAATACAATCCTAGATAATTTCAAAGTTATGACACATTTCCGACCAGTCAGTCAAATAGCAAAAAAGGAGATCGTGAATCAAATAAACTCGGTTTATGATCCTATCGGACTCGCTGCACCTCTACTAGTCAGACTTAAAGCGATAATGAGAGAAGTGTTTGAACACAAAGATCTAGAATGGACGGACGTCCTTGATCTACCCATCTGTGAACGATGGAACAAACTTTGCGAAAACGTCAATAACGCAGTAATCTCTGTCCCCAGATCCATCTCTCAACAAGGTAGCAAAATGCGCCTGTGGGTATTCGCCGACGCTAGCAATGTGGCGATAGCAACATGCGCATATCTTCTATGTACTTTTACTGGCACTGTCTCTACGTTAATCAGTGGTAAAACAAAACTTTCACCAAAAAGGTGCCGGCAAACTATTCCAAGATTAGAACTAGTTGGTATTCTCATGGCAATACGCCTTGGCAATTCAGTAATATCCAATATGTGTGGACATATCGGACAAATTTCTATAGAGTCTCAGATAGTGAAATAGCTCTGTGGTGGTTGAAATCAGCAAGAAAACTACCCATATTCGTTGCAAATCAACGCGGAAGAATAAACAACCTGCGGGACCAACTCAAAACAGAGGGCATTCCCTCAGGTTTCTTCCATGTTGATACTTCACACAACCCAGCTGATGCGGGTACTCGTAGTCTTACAACTCAAGAAATCAATAATCATGACTGGCTGAGAGGACCACGCTGGTTAGAACAAAACTCAGGCACATGGCCGTTAAGGCCCATCGATACAATCACAGAAGTGGCCAACACAAAAGAAGAGCGTGCGATTTCCATAAACGTAATTGCTAAAGTTCAAAAAAAGACTTGGAATGATCTTGTGGATTTGACGCGATTTTCCACACTCAAAAAAGCATTGCGAACAATGGCAACAGTTGGGAAAGTTCTCAAGCAGTGGTCATTATCTACGGAAAAAGGTAGATCTACTGTTATAAGCCCCAAAAAGGTTCATGATTTTGATAACATCATCATCATCGAAATAACATCATCAGATATGGAACTCGCCGAGGAAATTCTGATAGCCACCGAACAAAGTCATTATACACTTGAAGATCTTACGAAACAATTTCCTGACAAGAAAGTAATCCAAGACCAGAGAGGAATAATTCGTCATGAATCACGCTTACAAAATGCGTATCTTCCTTTGGATACAAAATCACCTATCTTCATCCCCAAAGAATCCGAATTGGTTCGACTAATCCTGCTCAAGATTCACAATGAAAACGCACACTGTGGGAAAGATCATACTTTGACTATTGTACGTCAAAGATTCTGGATTCCGCGCCTTGCCTGTGCCTTCAAAAAGTATTTGGGCAAATGCACAACATGCAAAAAGTACCAAAGACTCCCCCTTGGGGCTCCAATAATGCCACCACTTCCGAGGGATCGAGTCCTGGTCTCAAAACCGTTCCAAAACACTGGGTGTGACTTCATGGGGCCATTCACTTCGAAAACCGAAGAAAAAATGTATGTCTGCTTATACACGTGCCTAACGACAAGAGCAGCACACCTCGAATTATTGAAAATTTATCAACCGGAGCATTCTTGGAAAGCTTTATACGCTTTGTGTCACGTAGAGGTGTGCCAAAGATCATGCGCAGTGACTGTGGCTCAAACTTTAAAAATGGTGAGCACATCATAGAAGCAATATTCAAAAAAGATGACAATACAGGTAGTTCTCCGATGACCTACTGCGCAAACGAACGGATAAAGTGGATCTTTAATCCTCCAGCGTCACCATGGATGGGAGGCGTATGGGGAAGACTAGTAGGATCAGTCAAAAAGGCTGTAAACAAGTCAATAGGACGAAGGAAGTTAAGCTTCCCTGAGATGTGTATGGTGCTGACAAAAATTGAAGCAATTCTCAACACCAGACCGCTTACAAAATGCGATACTAATGACATCACAAAACTTCCGCTTCGCCCCATTGATTTCTCGCAAAGAAACATCAAGTATTCCATCCCAAATGGAAGTGCATTGCATGATCAAACAGATCCGGAATATGATCCTACGCTTATACAAACCGAAAAACAAGCGCTGGAAGTAATCCGTTTTTCCGAAACGATTGCAGAAAAGTTTTGGGAATCTTGGAAGTCTCAATACTTGATATCTCTTCGAGAAAACGAGAAAATGAACTACAAACAACCAAGACATCTGAAAAGAACAGATCCAGGGCTCGGAGAGATTGTACTAATCGAGCAAGATCTAGTACCTAGAGGAAATTGGCCGTACGGCAAAGTAGTAGAGGTCATGACCTCAGCGGATGGCTTAATAAGGTCAGCAAAAATCCTTATGCCAAATCATCGGATCATCCAACGTCCGCTCAATAAAATTTTTCCTCTAGAATTACGAAGTTCCGCAAAAGTCCGGAACAGCAACAATACAACCTGCGAGGAACCTCCCTCAACAAGCAACAAAAGACAAATCTTGACCCGCGCATCAAAAACACAAGCATATGACGCCATAAGGGAATTCGAAGAAGGATTGGATAACACACAGAGCTCTATTTCCATAAGCTTAAATGTTGTGACGATATTATCACTCCTTTGCTTGATATCCCCAAGCCTAGCTACAAAAGCACCAACACCAAATGTCTTATGCAACAAAGGTGTGGTAAGAATAATACCACTAGGCCAGCCTTTCGAACTTTGTTTCAACAACGAATGCAAGGTTTTCTCAGATCACAAGAATCTGAGTTTTCCTCTTCCAATTTCTCCAACCAATGACAAGGTTGAGGTCCGTTAAAGTCTCATAGGGAATCCACACTGTTGGCCAGCTGGCGCCATAACTACTGTGGCAGTGATGGTCTACTTGATAACTATTTGCGCTACATCCAAGCTAGCCAGAAAAGCCAAACGTGCGATGGTTAGTAGGCGAGAGTGTAGTCAACCAACTTGTTCAGCTATTCCAGCGAACACTTTTGAACTAGCTCCTCTTCCTGGTTCATCAGCAGTTATAATTTGCGCCGTAATTTGCGCAGTAATTACAAGTGCACAGGGATGCCAGCATGGTTAAATGCGACACAACGCAGATCTAATCTGCAATGGAAAAACTCGGTGCCATTACGAATACAACAGAGAGTTGTAGTTCAACAAGCTACAGTCAGAGCTATGCATTGAAATTTTCCACGGAAATAAGACAGTGGACACAGCCAGATTTGTCAAAAAACCAGTGGAATTCAAATGTGCCAAAGCCACTGAGAGCTTTACAAGAATGACAAGAACGCATATCTATCATATAAAGCGATGTGCTCAAGCTGGCTCTTGTACTACACAAATGTGTGAGACTATCAGTGCGAACGAGACAATCCCAGGGTTGAAATCGGCAGCAAAATATCCAGGATACTCTAGATGTTTCAGTAGCTGCGGGGACTGCTGTGCAGACGTTTCATGCCACAACCAGCTTGCACCTTTTATAGAGTTGCACAAATATATAGCCAAACGGGTGTACGAAGTGACTAGATGTCTTCACCGGAGTCCCGAAATTAAGTTGGAAATAGAAGTGAACCTTTTCAACGAGACACGATTATTCACCCAATCGTTTTCCCCGTATGCACCGGTAAAAACGGACGTATTTAACATCACTGTGATCTCAATTCAGAAACCCGCAAGTACCATCGCAAACAAACGATTTGCGATATCGAAAGGCGCTTCATTTGCCCCTTCCGGAACACTTTCGTGTAGCAGCGGAGTGTACCTCCTACAGGGAAGCTCAAACTCAATTTCATAAGTGCATAAACAGGATCGGGTGCGAATGCAGCAACTCAGTAAACAACTGCCTGTGCCCAGAAGGCTCAATTAGTACACTTCGAAATAACAGCGATACAAATCTACCTCTAGAAACGCCTTTTGGAACACTGAAGGTAGTATCGGACGAAATCACAGCTGTTTCAAACGAAGAAGAAGTGGTCATAAGGCTAGAGTCAAAAATTCTCCAAGATTCAGCTGAATTCCAAGAGAATCACGACTGCATTGTTAGAGCTACAAATGTTATCGGGTGCTACAGTTGTCCAACAGGTGCAGAACTAACGTTAACCTGCGAGTCTCCGAAACAAATGTTGGTCACAGCCTTATGCGAAGCCCAGCAGTTCACACCCAGCTGTGGAGCAAACAAAAGTAACCAGGTACGGCTAAGTTATGAGAAGTTGTCGTGAGGGAAGAATGTGTACTCCAGTGTGGTAGCAAGCACAACAAAATCGAGCTAACAGGTAACCTGTACTACCAAATACATATGCAAAACTCCTCAATCTTCGACCACCAGTCTCACACAGTTAGATTGAGTCACCAGTGGTTCGCAGACATAAGTATGCCGGACGTGACCCCCTACTTGAAACTCTGGCTGTGGCCGCAACTATCTTTACACTAATGCTTGCTGCCCTAACCTACATAGCAGGACCTATCGCTCTAATTCACGTAGCAAAATGCTTGCTTCACCCACATTCTCAAAACACTGCTCGTGACGACATGGAGTTGCTTACAGCCGAACCAGCCTGAGCGCGCTGTCAGCAACCGATTCAACGGTCAGCTGATACCATGCAGCAGGAAGCAAAAATCAGTTGGCTTACCGATCAAGCGGCTGCCATTGTTGCCGCGTTGGCTCGGATCCTCTCGAGTTGCCCGCTTGTGGGCTACCAGCCGAAGAGAATACCAGAGCGGCTTAGACCGCAAAGCAGAAATAATCCAGAGATCAAAAGATCAAAGTTGCCGCAAATTATATAGGTGCGAGCTTTGTATTTCACAGTGCCGTACACGATACGGATATCGTGTTACGAGAAAATGTACAAAGTTAATATCTGTTCATTATCCATTGTATGTACATGTTATCAATCATGTTCACACACGTATGCACAAAAGCATATTAACCAAGTCGGCTCGAAGATATCATCGTCTTGGACAAAGTACTCCAATGTACCTTCTCGGGTGCCCGCAGTCAATTACAACTTGTTATTACGCACTCAAAAGCACTTTGGCGCACCATCAAGAGCAGTGAAACTTACATCTAGGCTATTCGTTGAGGGCGGGTTCAAGATACAGACTATCTGAACACGTATAAATATTGGTGAAAAAACATCAAAGAGACACAATATCATGTCTTCTTTCGCTGATGCTATACTCTCCGCCCTGGTTGATCTGGACAGATGCGACATCGCCACACTACTGCATCATCTGCTCCCTCGCCTCGACAATCTCGAAAAGGCCTGCCAAACGCTTCTGGAAAGGACCGCTCCGAAGTCCAGCTGCCTATTTTGCACTGTGGACGAGAATCGTGACAATCACCATTCCGGGAGATGTCCACGGTTCCCGGATCCAATCTCAAAAACAGCACAGGCCACAAAGCTAAACCTGTGCCTCCCCTGCCTAAAAACGGCACACGAGGACGTATGTGGAGTGAAGTGTGGAAGTTGTGGTCCTGGCCACAATTTCTTGCTTTGCTCCTCCAAAAGACCGCAGCCTCCCACGAAGCGACCACACAAGAAGTAACTACCATCTCAACGCCGCCATCGTCAACAAGCCACAAGACGTCATCAATTCAGCTGCACCAAGCCGAACTCATGCCATTATCAACAGCGTCAGCCACGCCTCTCCACAAACTCCGCAACAGTCGAGCCGCACGAAGGAAAAGACCTGTCTAACTAGAATTTGTATTGTCGTAATTTGTTTTGTTCTGTTGTTGCCCGCGGCAGTATCATCGACCCCGATGATAGATAAGGGGCGTGGTATAAGGTACCGTTGGCCGTTATGGTTATTTGGTTTCAGTCACGATTTGTACCGTCCAAGAGTGCGGCAGACAACGCTCTGCCCACTCCTTTCATTGAATCCTATTTGCTGGCACTCACTGTATTCACGTAATAAACATTCCACTGAACCACCGCTTTGGTCTATTCAATTAGGGTGATAAAATACCCTAAGTCTCAAGTCACCCACTATCACACTTTTTCAGTAAATACTCTCTTTCGCTTTTCAGAAAGCATAAAATATGACGTTTTTACCGTATTGTTAAGGACAATATGAGGTGTGAGGAAGGCAGTGAATAACGTTTAAACGACTTTTCAAAGGAGTAACGTGACGTTAGTATCCTACGGTAGTGTTTTTCGTCAGCTATATTAAAAGTCGTATTGGCGTCAGCATCAGAATTTCATTATACTGATATGATAGTGATTATGATAGTGGTTCCAAGGAAGGAAGGAGAGGAAGCGGGCTGAGAGAATGATCCGAGGGCGACCAGAGTGCGTTGGGTTTCCACGAGTAGAGATAATTTCAAAATGAAACAGTAGCATTAATTTTCCGAAGGAAAATGGTAGGAAACTGAGTAATATTAGTTAGCGGATAGGGGATATGGAAGGGTTAGCGGATATGGAGCTACAAGTTACTGTAGGACGCGAATCCGCGTCTTTTTCGTCTTTTTTCATAACTCGCCTCAATTTGATCTTTATTATAAGATTTGTACATCAGTAGATTCGTGAGCGCTTAGCTCTACCGATTGAATGTAATTAGAACGTAAAGACCTGTCCAGGAAACATTTTTTTTTGAAAAAATTACCCGTGGGTACACATTAACAAGGCTGAGTCTGATATAATTGCGCCCTAAGGATATGTGATTTTTGACGTGAACATATTTTTCGAAAAGTGAAATGATATTTACATATTCTTCTTATTATTCGAGCGATATTCTTCAGAATTGTCTGTTTCGTTCCCTTTTATTCACTGTATTCTTTTTGTTTTACCTGCATTCTTCGCTCTTCGAAATTGAAGTAAAGTCATCAAGTCAAAGAAATAGTAATGTTCAAACGAATCTTCCTACAACGACTGGAATGGAGCGAATGAATGACGTAGAAAAATGAAGAATCACTGAAGTACAAATTATAATAGTAATAGTAACAGTAACATAATATTATAGAAAAAATCGGAACAAATCATAAGACAAAGACTGCTTTCTATTGTATGGTGCGGACAGATGGCAAACCTAATTTGTTAGCGATTTACGAACTGCCAAAAATCAGAATAAGATATGCAAGATACTGGAGTTGTAACTTTAGCGGCAAAAAACAGAAAATTCTGTTGAGCTGGGAATTCAAGAAACAAAGTCATCCTACAACAAAGTGGTTTTCCTGCAGATTTTGTAAGAAAATAATTTCTCAGCTGGCAATGCCGGTCGTTCCTGGAGTTGAAAGATGTCATTTTAGTTAAATCTAGAATATTTTCAGAGTCGTGGACTTTTAGCTGTGAGAGATGTCAAATTGTTCGCAATATTATGTAGATTACAAATATGTAAGTATCATTTCACTTTTCGAAAAATATGTTCAGCTCAGCCTTGTTAATATGTACCCACAGGTATTTTTTTCAAGAAGTGTTTCACTGATAGGTCTTGAAAGTTCTAATTACATTCAATCGGTAGAGCTCGCGCTAACGAATCCATTAATGTATAGATTTTATAATAAAGATCAAATTGAGGCGAGTTACGAAAAAAGACGAAAAAGACACGGATTCGCGTCTTTTTTGTGTTCTGTCGAAGAATTAGCGATCCTTCTGACAATGACACTACTGTAAATGACACTGAATGAAATATGGAATAATGTTAAAAACAGTAAAAGAACACAAGTTGAAAAGACAGGCTTTTTCGGATGACAGCTCAGCTTTTTTTTCTAAAATCGAAGCATGTTAATGACCTCCAATTGCTTGGCTAACGGTCCAACAATTCTCGTGCATGCTTGCTTCCTGAAAAGTTTTGGGAACACGTTTAAACTTAAGTGCAACCGTTATTACCGTTTCGATTCTCCGTTTAATTTAAGCTATATGAAAAATTCTGTTTCATCGTCTGGGAAGGAGTAAAATCTAATACCATCTAATACCGCCCTTTTTTGGAGAATGATTCTATTACGTGACTTCAATTAGGAATAAGGATAAAGTTTAATTCTTCAATGAAAAAAAAAAGAACCTCTCAGCTTCCGACACTCAGCAACATCTATTTGCTACTTAATTAGCATCTGTGTGAAGTGAAAAAAAAAGAATTTTTTAAGAGTTTGTGGGTTGTCCTCACCGATACTTCAGCGTGGTCTTAGGTGATCTATAGACTACTGCTTTAATTATATTTTTATTATATTAATCTATAGACTGCTAATTCGTCGGACCTTTCGAACAGGACAGAATTGAGAACGGCAAAACGTAAGTAACTACAAGATTTCTGAATTACATTGAAAAGGGTCAGAGACAATATGTGAGTGTCATTGTTCATCTCCTCTTTTGACATCTTAAGACTTTATCAATGTAATGACGTCAACAATTCCTTGTACATCTCAGCGAAAAGTCTTACTTTTCTCTCCGTAGCTCTGGAACTTATCCTACTTCCTTCGCACAATACAACTACACACTGTTAAAAGTTCATTTTCTCATGATTCCCTTTGCAACGTTGAACTTTCCTCACATGGAAGAGTGCAGATTTTATTGATGCCAAATTCTTATCAAGATATACTGAAGATCCAAATTAGCAAGAATCGGTGACAGAGTAGTAGAGACGTGCTGATCACTTCTGTGCTGGCATCCGATAGCTGGTGGACAACTCCATTGAATCCTTGCAGGAGAAAATGAATCTAAAGATTTATGAAATACTCCGAATATGCTAGAAAATCAGCTTTTCAAAGAATTCAAATTGTGCACATGCATTTGTGGAAGATGAGGTGGGTATGAACTTTAATTCACAGTTGTTTGTTCTTAATTGTCGGAGTCTTAACTCGTTGCATTAGGACTCATTAGGACACATTAGGATTTCTACCACTGATGTCGCTACTTAACCTCTTTTCTTGAGAAAATCCAGATAGTAGTCAGAATATTCAGATAATAGTTGAATAACTTTGGCCATAGTCATAGGTTTAGCACTGTCCGTCACAGTTTCAGTGTCTTTCTCGGAAGAATGCAACAAAATTTGACTAGTTCCGAGACTGTGGCGCAATCAATTCTCAACATCCTTTGGAAAAATGTTTCGGAAATCTCACGGTAATCTCACGAACAAGCAAAGATGCTTTTCAGTTGAGGTTCTCAAGCAGGATTGCATTTTTCTACAATGGTCTGGTGCTCAAAATCATTCGAAAACACAGTGGAATATTTTTTTTCGACTCGACTTCCATCCATACAGAGAGAAGGACACTTAGTAGTGCAATAAGCTGAGGGACAATGGAACACACTGATGCTGCTTCCTGCGCTTAAAAATCTCTCTTTGAGTAGCGTACCACGACCACATTCGGACGGGAGCGCATTACGAATAGATGGAGGTAGGGATTTGGTTCACGAGGCTAGAGTGTGAGTTGGATCACGCACAATCCCCATCACTAATACAGAAACAGCGTGTGAAGAGCTTTTGCTCGCTCCAGTCTCCCTAACGATGCAACTTACTGCAGTAAGAGTACGAAGGGAAGCCGCAACGTGTCTGCAATTGAGCAAGTCGTGGAATATAGGCTATAGTAATCAAGTTGAACTTATATAAGAGCTATATTAATTGGATTACGGAGGTTGGACGACGATAGAATTAACGCCCGCGTTTCATCGCGTAATAAGTTGCATCGTAGTGGGTAGAGTTGTTTCTCACACCATCTTTAGATGGGCGGAATTGACCGTGACGAGGCTAGCAGTAGGGAGCTACACCCTACGCTTATCTATTCGTGGAGAGATTTCAACACCGCCAATTTCGTTCATGTTCCTCCGAAGTGACACGACAAAGACCTCAGAATTGGTGCAGATGACACGTTGGATTGAATGGCATGCTCGCGCCACCTAGTGTTGCTAGTGGCACCTGTTGCAAGCTCAGTTTTTGTGGTGATAAACGATGAAACTCTAGGAATGGGCCGGAATGGGTACGCAGTCGGCTGGTTGGGTGCTATACCAACTGGTGCCGGATATGGAATTGCTACGCGCCATGATAGTTGCAATTCCAACGATAAACGGATGCAGCGATATACCAATAACTATGTAACTATGTATATGTATATGTATGTGTTTTGGAAGTGCACATAGCGAATATGTAGTTGAATTTCTGGTACTGGATCGCGCAAGCGGCTACATACAAAGCGGTTCAACCGCTTGCTGCTGGCTTCGGACGTTTGGTGGTGTCCCGGCCAGTGCCTAGCCACCATCCTTATGACTCGAATGAGGGTCTCCCTATCTTCCGTAGATCCGTCAAAGACATAGCAAACTGCAGCATGGAGATCGCGAATTTTTCGGCGTGCCGCAGTATCAAATTTCTATATGGTAGGAACAAAACGACATGGACTACGGTTCAGTTGTGTAAGCTGCGGTCGAAGTGGCGGGTGGATCAAAGCGGTTAATTTCGAAGGGGGACCCTTAGGATTCCAACCTCCATCTCCAACGTACCTCTTCAAGCGCAGCCGCTTTATGCTATAGTCACGACGTGAACCTCCGAGCAGCCTGCTTACGCAACTGCTCCGAGGTTAAAATCGTGACTGTAGCATAAATTTTTCTTGTGCAGTTGCGCAGTATTTGCTGTGCTGTACCTGTAAAAAGGATAAAGGATAAAGTCACTGGCGTATCAATCCACTTGGGATGCGCCAACTCGTTTTACTGGAATTCTTAATCGTTGAGGTTTTGGAGCGCGTGTTGGCCTATACAATGACTTGCGGGGGCCAGCCGATGATCAAGTCAGTGTTTTTATCCTCCCAGACGAGTCTGGTACCAATTTATCGACCCCGAAGGGATGAAAAGCTTGGTGAGCACTAGGGCAGATTCGAACCCTCGACCGTGTGGCTACAACGGACCTCTAGCCGACTGCGCCACACCCGCCCGCTGTACTTATATCAAGTGCTATATTACAATATTATTAATATCCCTATTAACTCTTATGGGCAAGGTTTCCACAAAGGGTTTCCAGGATATCATGGGAAGGGGTGGCCGAAAAGTGAAAGGAAGGTAAGGTGAGGATGCCGGACGATGTAGGGTTTCACCTCATTGACGTTAAACCGCGCGTAAAATGAGTCATGGCGCTGATGTAGAAGATGGCAGCAGTCATCTGCAGACAATTGCACAATATGTTGTGCAAGAGGTTTCTGAGTAGGTATTTTTAAGGGGTAGCGTTGAAAATTGAAAACAGTGGAAATTAAGATGAAGATGATGACGGCTGAGACTATAGAGATCGTGTACTACATAAAATACTAAGGATTTCGACGGACTAACTGGTTTGCGAACCAAGAATCCTCCCCCGAGAAATACAATGATGCATGTCTTATCAAATTCAGATTGAGGGATTTCGGGCTTTTTCCTTTTTGAATCCGTTTTTGTTCGCCGGGTCCATCGCTTTATTTGACTGCCATATATTCCGACTTTTGTATCATTTGCAAGATATTTAACAAACAACAATGTGTCTGTTTACATGTGTAACGTGGTAGTACAACAATCTTCGTCTCTACGTGCTGTAATCCTAAGAACAGAAAATCTCTCAATCTCGGAGAATACCTAATGATATATGGGATGATTATTGTCAACTGAATTTATAGCTCTTAAAACAGTAATTGGACTGTGTTGGGAGGCTTTTGACTGCGATCATGCCGTACACCAAATCTACAAATGCAATCACCAAAAAGTGCAATTTGTTTCAATTCTGAATTCTTGTTCTTCTGTCTTTTTTCTCTTCTTTTCGATGGTTATAATGTGCTCCTCAGGATCGTGATAACTTGATTTTTCGCCATTTTTGAATACAGCTTCAACTTCCTACACGTAACCATTGTTTTGATGGCTTGAAATGTTCTGTTTATTGCTATAAAACTGCTTCCTTGGGAGAGCAAAATTCAATAAGAAGAGTAATGGCACATATTTAAGCAGATTTGTTAGTATCTCAAGCATTTAGATAATTTAAGTAACTTTCCTATCGATTTTGAGGATTAAGTATAAAATTGAGGAAACCCTCGTCAAACGAAGGCTAGTGAGCTGTTTGGTGAGTATCATTATTAAATAATACTGATTCTTGTAGTGATGTCTACTAAAACCTAGAGATTTTTAATAATCAATATTTAAATATGGAAATGAAGAGAGTCGCGAATCAATAACATGAGCGAAGGCAACTAATAAACATAGTCCGATTTACTTAAACAGTTTATACCAGTAGTATAGTGAACTAATAATTAGTAAGTAATCAGTTAAAGTAACTAAGAGAATTGCTGGAACGCGAGGAAACAAATATAGAAATCTGTATTTATTTGATCGATGAGTACTACAGCCATAAGTTTCAGTGTGATAGGCTTCAATTTTTGCAAAATAACTCATCTTGATGGGCGGGTGTAGTGTAGCGGTTAGAGGTTCCGCTTCCTGTACAATCGATCGGAGGTTCGAATCCGCCTTAGTGCTCACCAAGCCTTTCATCCCTCCGGGGTCGATAAATTGGTACCTGACTTGTCTGGGAGGATAAAAGCACTGACTTGACACATCGGCTACCCACCGCAAGTCATTGTATAGGCCAGTTACAGGTTCGTAAACCTCAAACGATTCTGAATTGAAGTGGACGTTGGGGGAACATCCGAAGCGGATTGATCAACGCCAGACACTTTGTCCTTTATCCTTTTAACTCATCTTGAGATGTTCTGTATCTCACCAGAGATTCGATTTTTCTTTTACCACCCATTAAGCAATCATTTATAAGACTAAATCCTACTACGGATGTTTTAGTCGCTGCAGGAAATCCAGTGGATTTTCTGAAGCTTTCTCAAATCTAGCCGATTAGGATCGTAACGTCGAGATACCGACGGTTATCGTTTAAGAACAGCTCAACATAGAAGAATAGATTAAGAACATATTCATTATCGGTTGCTAGGCTTTGACAAAAAAGTTCCCAGTTTAGTTTCTGAGTATTGCTCCCTTCCACAGACATAACGATAAAATTCTACTTAGGTTTCTATACGATTTGAGTGTCTAGTTTAATTGGAAGTAATAAAATTATGAAGTAATGAGAGATGAAATAGACTCGTCTCTGTCGTATGATCCTGTTTCGGGTGACTTCCGTCCTACTTAACCAAAATTGCCTCCGCTTCCTCTTCGTCTTCCCTGTTCTTCTATGGCGCCACACTCGTTTTATGGGGTTTCGCAATGTCATAACTCTAACAGTTGTGTCTTTTTCTTACTCGTCATAGACATCGTTTGAGAAGTGCGCCTAGGGTAGACGACCAGCCAACGCAGCTTCCCATATCTTCACGTCCCCTCATGCAGTTCGACTCGCAATTTGCTGGGAGTTCACGTAAAAACCTACTTCTTGTCCTAGTTCTTTGACTACGCCTAGCTCATGCTCTGTCGTATTATATCATCTGACATCAACGTTAAACAACATACTCAATTTCGTGTGTAAAATTGATGATACGCCCGCAAGATAAAAAAAAACGATTTTCCAACAGACATTTTCCCGAGGATTCACTAGTAATATATCATGTACAGTCTTAAAGTAGATTAGTCCTGTTTTGAGTTTTAGTTCAAGTTCACTGCAAAAAAATCCTATCTACTAGGTTGGAGCAATGGTACTTAGGGGCGAGTTTTGTGAATCTTGATCTTGCTTTCGAATTTAAAGTAGTCAGCACGTGCGCTGCCACGTAATACCCTCTGAAGACCAAATAGCTTCTTAAGCTCTTTTTCGGTCACTCCGGAAGAACAGTCCACCTGAAAAGTAACTTTTCAAAATTGCTCTCTGTTCTTCTTCAGTAATTTTTTCAGCGGCTACTTTCTTTTTATGTGGTTTGCATAAAAAGCGACACAATTTTTGTTTACGATACAATGGTAATTATCAGAATGGCTGCAGCAGATTCAACCTGTTGAAGCTTAAGCTGTGCGTATTAATATATTTCAAACTAAATAAAATATGCCTTTCTTCAGCACAGATGCTTCTTTTTTTAGATTTAGTTTTTCATTGCGTTTTCCATTGCTTTGCCTATATTCTCCCTTTATAAAATATCTTTTCCATTCCCTTCAACGTTGCTTAAAGGCATCACCACACGAATCTGAGGTGGTACGGATTTCAGGTGGAGTATTCATATACAGGATCGTAGATTATAGGGAGGTGGGCGATTCCGTCCATTTCTTCCTAATTGCCGTAAAAAACGGCCCGGAAGATGCGGCGCGTGCACAATGCTGGCGCGCTCCAGTCGAACTCCTTGTAGAAAATAGTGCGCCAGAACGCCCAAAGCCGTATCTTCCGGGCCGTTTTTTTACGGTAATTAGGAAGAAATGGACGGAATCACCCCACTCTCTTTAATCTACGATCCCGTATACGAATACTCCACCTGAAATCCGCACCACCTCAGATTTGTGGAGTGATGCCTTTAAATAGATTAAACGGGTGCTTAAATAGAAGCCAATGTTTTACATGATCCGACGTGGAACCTACGATAATTTAGTTCGCGTCATTTTACGTTAAAACATCATTCTGTGATAACTGTTAGGGGAAACCAAAAGGAAAACACATCGAACAGTGCCCACAAATTGTATCTATATTACATTGGTACCAAAGGAGTGTTTAAAATCGAAATTTGAATGTCCTTCAAATGTAGAAATGACGCGTTTAGAGAAAAATGAAATCTTTTGCTTTTACTTATAATAAAAAAAGAGGAAGAAAGCGTTGTTAGAAAAACAGGGATGTAATTTCACAGAAAATGCTGGTACTATTAATTTTCATTGATGGCGACCGAAGCGAACACCACAGAAAGTCCGAACCCAACACTGGAGCACTTAAAATCCCTTGCTTTAGGAAAACTCTTGATTTATGATTTTATTCTTCATTTATGGCCTCTCCTACAGCGCTGAATAATGATGTTGTTATGCTTTTGAGGAGAAAAGCCATTTTCCAGCAAAAAAAGAGGGATATTTATGGTATGAGCGTTCGATCGCAAGATGAACTGAATAATGTCATTCAAAAATTGCCAGCTCTGTGAGGACTGGCGTAGCCTTAAGAGCCTTCCGCAGATCAGCACCGTCATTCGGAGCGAAAGGAGGCATTCTTTATATAATGATTCCCCATGTTCAGGAGGGTGTGACGGGTCTGCCGCAACTTGCTCGACAAATAATCTCTTTGAATGAGAAGTTCTGTTAGGCCGGAAAAAGATCTTGAAAAAGGAAGTGCTCCGTTTCAGACCACACATCCATAGAAACCGTTGTGAACACAGCTTGTTATAGAACAGCTGTTTACCTGTTAAAGGCATCACCACAGGAATCTGAGGTGGTACAGATTTCAGGTGGAGTATTCGTATACGGGTAGATTATGGAGAGAAGCGTGGTTCCGGCGCGCTACTTTCTGCAACGAGTTCGGTTGGAGCGCGTCAGCCCTGTGCACGCGCCTCATCTTCCGAACGGTTTTTTTACGGCATTTAGGAAGAAATGGACAGAGTCACCCCCTCTCCATAATCTACTATCCCGTATAAGAATGCTCGCCCTGAAATCCGTACCTCAGATTCGTGGTACCTTTAGCTGAAGTACAGTTGATAGGTAAACAAACATGTGACGTTATCGTTGCATCATCCGATTACAGTCGGGCCAAAAATATCTGAGGTCTGGTGCAACTGTTGTTGTAAGCTGTTGCACTCGAAATGGCGCACTGCGACCTTTACTCACCCCTGCAGTCCTTTTGAAAGGTTCCATCACGATCACGATCGATTAAAGTCGGGTCAAAACGGCATGAAGCACGGTGCAGTTGCGTAAGCGGCTGCGCTCGAAGCGGCGCGGTGGAGATGGCGGTTGGAATCGACATGGGACCATCGCGAGCTGCAGCCATGGACGGTGCTAACGAGTCCTCTTCCTCCCACGATCTTAGCCATTATGCTCCACCGGGTCGCTGCGAGCATACCCGCCTACGCAACTGCACTATACTCCATTTCGTTTTATCCTATATACCATATGTGTTCAAAAAACTCTTCGATTCTGAATTGACGTCGAACGCGTGTGCGAGTCACAAGAGTACCTTTACCGAACACTATCCTTTTAAAATGATAAGAAACAAAGACCCCGTTCTCCACCTCGAACTTTCGAGCGCGTACGTAAATGTACCGCAAACTACACTCGTGACTCATGTCGTTTTGACCCGACTGTATGCGACTGTGTCTGTAAAGACTGTACGAACAGTGCTCGTCTTTTGCGTTGGGACTGTTGGGATCACGTTACCAGCATAGAAGGCGTTGCATAACTTTCCGAAGAGTTACAACAGTGCAAGGTTACGCCCACCTACAACTTAAGCGACGGTGAGGTCAGCTTATGTGGGCAACATCCCCGAAATGATTGTTCGATCTGTCATTCGAAGTAGTCCTCGCACGAAAGATGCGTTCAATCGTGGTCATCCCAATCCTCGCCCTATTCCTGGCGGGTTTTCATTAGTGACGTGCCGCTACGTACGACCACGTTAAGAGCAACACGGAGACGGATGCGTTGCATTTCATTTGAGAAGAAGAAGCCCGCATGTGGTCTGCAATTGGGTGGCACGTGTTGACGCATGGCAGGTGCCATCTAGAGAGCCATAAGCAGATTAGTATGGCCGCGACTATACGTCAATCTGATAAATTAGTGTTGATGGGATGACAGGGGATGGATTTCAGTATTGCATCACTAATCTATAAGATACTACATCACATTTGTTAAGAAGAAGTAACTTTGGAGAAATAGTAGGGGTTTTTTTCTTCAAAGTTTGCAGTGACTTGGTTTACTGCAGCTTACGGATTGCCGTTTATCGTCAATTTCGTGATAGGCTGCTTTTAATTCATTCGGTTCATTTGGAGAAGTATGCTTTTGCTCATTATCATTCTAGACCCACATATATACCCTGATTTGGCTCTTTGAAACCGTAACGATATATTGTTTGTTTAGGTTGACGGAGCTTGAGGGGAAGTAGGTTAGTAATCAGAGTGAGTAGGAAATTTGTAGTAGGCTTGCATGAGAATTGAGATCTTTGACCGGCTAGTGGCGCCTAATCATCAGCTAGGAAACTGTGATAAAATCAAACTGGTACGTAATGTTAATACGAAGGATTTCACTTTTTCCTGAAAACCGCGAGTACTGTGAACCTCATATATGAATGTATGAATATGAATAGCTCATTTGTTGAATAATGCAAAACAATCTGAACAGTTTCTAAAAGTGGTCTAAATTTCTGCACCAGGACAAGAATCGTGTTCCAAAGGCGGATAATTTGCCGGGAAAATAAGTGGAAAACGTCCTCTAAGCATGCGTTTTGTTACTGCGTTTCTGTGCATTCAAACTTGAATGATCTTTCAAGCACATCGCTTGCTATTCATATTTTGTATAGTAAGTCAAAAACAAGAGCAAGTGTTGACAGCTGTTTCGCGTTTGTAAATCTGCAGAGACAGAAAGATTTGTTTTTTAACATGATGTCAACGCAAAAGTTATGCACCTACACAAATTCTCGCTGTAAAGACTGCTGCAAATTCAAGCAGCTGAAAACTGTACGTTTCCAACGGCCTGAAATTCGCAGCTGCAATTGGCAGACATGGAATGCACAGGAGTACCTGGAGTGAAAGTGAATTTTTTCCTGGTTCATCACTATACTTTTTCACCCCGGATATCGATTAGGGCGTCGTGGTTCGGGCGGCGTTCCCGGCAGAGGATCTACGACATCCTCTTTCTGTTGCTACTGCTTCTGCTTCTTGTTCCCTGCTTCCCTTCGGTCGCAATCAGCGAGTGCCGGCGATCACAACCTTTTTTAGGACTAAGCGCCAGCCTAGTCTATTGATCGGCCAACTCCCTAGCTGTGAATGTGTCTCTCCCTCATCTTGTTTTCTCCAATTTCCACCACTAACCACACTCGCCAATCTTCTTGTTATTCTTACGAGGGACACATGGTTCTGAGTCTTCTTAATTTCAGCAGAATATTTACTTTCTACTACTTGCAATACCTAAGACGTTATAAAAAGTAGAGGAGTGAAGGGAGGTTTACATTAATTTTTACCCAGGTCGTTAGTGGAAGTTGTTCTTGGACCTTTTTCTGCCATCTTCTGGAAATCCGTACGCTTCATGTTCTAATTTATGCAGCAGGCATGTTCTGATGTTGCAAAAGTTTCGTGGGGAAAAATAGTTCTTTCACTAGTTTCTTTCCAATTGATCAGCTGATGAATAGTTCTTGTAGCTTTCTTATATCCTATGAGCTTGTCTGGATTCGTGTTTTCATTTACGATCCGTCATTGTCGCATCACTTGTTGTTTTGGCGTCTTTTTTTTTATCGTTTGCTTGCTCCACATAAATGTTTTAGTGAATTCTTGTTAATAGGAAGATGAAGTGGAGCTATAACGTAGGAAGCATTAAAACAAAGGAATCCAATGAAACAGCTACTAAAATGCTAGCGGATTTTGTCGCAGGTTCATTTGCTGTGTCATGCATTCATTCATTCGACTCGAATTATTGCTTCTTTTTTCACCAGTAAGACCTATTTTTATTCCCGCTGTTCTAACATTAGACATTTCTGGATTCACTTTATCCTTTCCAGGAACTGTATACGAATTCCTGTTCGCATTTTATTTGCGAAATAACCATTCATCATTACTTTGCATATCTTTGTTTGTCTTCCAGAACTTCATCAATGCTGTTTTTACCACATTGCCGAAATGGCTGAAATCGTTCGTAAACGTTCTATACATATTCGTGATGCTAGAATAGCTGGCTTGTATGATTTGGAACATACAATCGGACAAGGTCATTTTGCTGTTGTGAAACTCGCTCGACATGTTTTTACTGGAGAGCGGGTGAGTGAGTTTCAGTTTCCAATTTTCTACGTCTACATTTTAACTTCAAAGGTTACGAGAGAATCTGATCTTGACATTTTCGGCAAACCTCTTTCTTTGTAGTGTTCTATGAGTTTTGGCAAGCTTAAATTATCATAAACGCCTACAAAAAACCTATTGAATAATCAGTGTTTGAGTGATTTACGGTTTTTTGTCTCTTAGGTTGCAAAATATGAAATTTCCTCATTTATAACTGACATGACATATCCTTTTTAAAGTGGCATAGCACCAACGGATGAGTTCAAGTTAATTTTTTTAAACGTCTTTTTCGTTAGGTAGCCGTCAAAATCATTGACAAGTCGAATCTCGATGCTGAAGCAACGGGACATGTTATGCAGGAGGTGAGTTTTCTGTCTTAAATTACTTAACATTATTGTCGTTATTACTGATACGTGTTTAGGTGCGTTGTATGAAGTTGGTCCAGCACGCAAACATCGTTCGTCTATATGAGGTGATCGACACAAATACGAAGTTATTCCTCATTCTCGAGCTGGGTGACTATGACATGCACGATTTCATCATAAAACACGAAAATGTAAGTATGATTGTGTATATTTTGTGTTGGATCGTTCTTCAACTACTTTTTAAGCCCTCACTCAGCTATCTTGAAAATGTGCGCTTTTCAAAAGTAGTTTGTTGAAGAAGTGGCTTTACAAGCAACTTATTCATAGTGATTTTACATTTAGTTGTGTTTATCCATGATTTGCTGAATGCAAATCCATAAAACATAAAAACTCCGTGATATTTTTTGGTTAAAGATTCCAAAATTATTACTTTGTTGTATTTCAATGTATGGATGCTGTTCTTACTCTGATGCAGGTAATGCTCATTGGCGGATACAGGACAGAATCGTACAGTAATTGCTGTTTCCTGGAACAGCAATTGCTTTATTTAAGTATGGGGACAAATCGAGTAAGGGGCTTTAATCATTGTACCGACAGATGTTATCATGTAATCATCGGATTGTTTACACTTATATTTTCTTTTCGTTGATTCTCTGGTACTTAGGTTGAATGGCTGAAAGTTCCTATTCATTTTTTTCAGGGGGTGGCTGAGCCTTTAGCCCAGCAGTACTTCTGCCAAATTATAACAGCCATTGATTACTGTCATAGGCTTCATGTAGTCCATCGTGATTTGAAGGTAAACATTGATTATTATTTTAGTGCTGCTTTCTTTTCTACGTTTCCTCAACCTCTGTAGCTTGTTCCATGTTCTCTTTTGAGCCAGAGAACGTGGTATTTTTCGAGAAGCTTGGCATGGTTAAATTGACGGATTTCGGATTCTCGAATCTCTTCGAGCCTGGTCAACAGCTGCGTACTTCTTGTGGATCTTTAGCATATTCAGCTCCTGAAATCCTCCTTGGCGATGCTTATGATGCTCCAGCCGTTGGTTAGTTCGTGTGTTCGCCGAGAGTGTCATTCATCCAATTACCTTTCTTTTTGTTGGTTCACGGAAATCGTTTTTAGACGTTTGGTCTTTGGGAGTAATTCTGTTCATGCTAGTTTGTGGAAGGCTGCCTTTCCAAGAAGCGAATGATTCAGAAACTCTCACCAAGATCCTCGACTGTCGATATACGACTCCCGAACATCTTTCCAACGCATGTAAAAAGTAGGTTATGTTTTTTTTTTGCTATTCTCTGTGCATGTGTTTTTTTCTGCTGTAATTAATTTGTTGAATTTTTGATCAAAGTGCTCAGAACTACTCCTTATTCAGCTTAATCCAACGTATGTTAGTGCGTGATCCGTCAAAAAGAGCGGGACTAGCTGAAATCGTTGCGAATCCTTGGGTCATTGCGGGAGATCGGGGCCATGCTGCCGTTAGTTATTCCTTTGTCATAAATTGTTTGAATCATTTCTTTAATTTTTTGCCAGTCACTTCTTGCTGACGAGTTCTATTTTTTTCGCATTAGTTTAATCGATCCCTCTCCGTTTAATGATAAAGTCGGAACAAAGGAATGTCGTGCTACCAATGTTATTAGCTCCGTATTTCCCTAATTGTTCTTCTATCTAGGCGTTACCACTGATAGTGAAGCACCATCTACCTCATTCCGCTCATACAACCATTATTGAACAGATGGTGGCCGGCGGTGTCGGAACTGAGGATGCTATATTAAAGTTTGTGTAACCTGTTATCTATACGTGACATCTTCCACCATTTTTAAGGGCTCTTGAAAACGACGACTACAACTCGATGACGGCGACGTATTATCTTCTCGCCGAACGTATTTTGGCTAGTTGCAGAGAAGAGCAAGCTAAAGAGTTAATGGCAAAAACAGGTCGTGCTGTTCCCGAAGAGGAGCCATTGGAGAAGTACTTGCTACTGTACAATTCATTTTCATCTGAAATTCGAAGCAATTGTGGGCTCAGTTTTAAAATTTATCTTGTTACTGCACAACAGTTGCTCGGAGGCAATGACAAGTGTTTGACTTTGTGATGCGTTTAAGACGTATTCCAAGCATTCCACTGCTTTTTCTGAGACGTATGGTGTAGTTTTTCCACTTGCTACTATGAGGACTTCACGAAGCGATTTAGCAGTCCTTTATTGACATTTTAAGATAAGAGGAGGAGATACCATTCAAACTAACAACTAGGAAAAGGAGTCTAAACATAATAGATTCAGTTGTCCTCAATGAATAAATGGACATTCAAAAATTCACAATAAACAAATGAATTATCATGATGGGAGCTATGGATGGATATCTTGAGAAGATGTCTAGAAAATATTTTGAACTTTTGTGAATTTATTTCTTGGAAGGATAAAAAACACTGGTTTTTGGAAAAGCGTTCCTAATGCTTGTGAGATACCACATATCTCTCTTCAATTTTCATTTTTTGTTTTTTTTTTATTTTTAAAATAAAGTCTGCGACCTAAAATTGAGCGTTGAAGGAAGCATAGTGCGAAATCAGGGGTTTCGCGGATTTTTCCGCGAATATATAGGGGTGCTGGTGTAGTTCACCAGTTAGAGCATGATCATGCTCAATTCCGCCTAATAATCCATAGAAAAGGCGTAAGAAATAAACCTAGTTCCACCTGTGCTCCTACAATGTTTCTAGTCACGTCTACGAGAGCAGTAGACTGCTTCTATCAGCGAGCGGAAAAGGAAGCGTCAGCAGCCCACTGATTGTCCGCTCTTTCACACTCGCGGTGAGTAGCCAATGTGGAGAAGTGAGCATTATCGCCCTCATCCTCGTGAACTACACCCCTGCCCAACCCGTCTTCTCGTGAAGAGATAACAACTCTCTCGGTTTCGCGGTACTCTAACCGCCTTCAGCCCATTTTTTGCGTAACTGTGTACTTGTGTTATTTGTGTGGGACTTTTATATTTTTTGGTCTATGTTGTGTATCTTTTGATTCGAAGACAACAAACTCATTGCTTACAAAAAAAAAGCTCAAAAATTCAGGAAATCATGAAAAATAGAGCCTGAAAAGTGTGCGTTTCAGTGACCCACATTGTCAAACGCGAACAAAAAAGCTCGGCTCACCGTTGAGCCGTGCTGTCATCAAAACGTTAGATAGAAAGTGATATTGGCGGCCAAATATTATTTTCAGCGAATCACGAACTCCAAATGCTGCCATTCCAAGTGGATCTCGTTGCCGAAGTAGGTCAAATTCGTGGCGTGCTCGTCCTTGTTCTATACTCAAGGAGGAAAGTGAAGAGGAACTTTCAACCTATATGCGTTCGAGCCGTCACAGTAGTCGGTACGTTTGCTCAGAATTAGTCTTAACGCTAGCTTTTGCGTTTCTATATGTGTTGCTTCCTATTCTGCCTCTACATGTGCGTTTTGTTTGTGTTATTGTGGTGATTTGTGACTTCTTTGTTCTTCAGGTGTTTTGTCTACATTACAGTGCTTATTGTTGTTTTTGTACTATTCAGAAGCTTTTCCAATGATATCATTTCAACACCCCTTCGTGCTAGCAGAGTGGGATTGTATTCAAGGCAGTCGTCTGCGGATGACGAAACTACCGACCAGCTTCGCTCCACATTGTCTGCGAGGGTGCTTTCGCAGTTTGAAGATCTCTCTCCTATAGCCGAATATTGCGCGTTCGTGTCTAAGCTCAGCTACAGTGACTCAGAAAACAGTCCCTCTGAACTTGTAATTGCTCAACGGAGAGCCAAATTCGCCCGAACGCGTTCCTCAACAGCGAGACCGTCTCAAAGCACTGTGCGCTCTATGTTTTCGAAGTCCGAAGAAGGAATGTCGGGAGTACAGCCGAGACGTCGTCAACAAAATTTCTCAGATCGCTTGGATCTTGCTCGCAGGTGGTTGTTTGTACGTGATTTTTGGTTATGCTTCGTTTTAAAATGCATGGTTAGCTACACGCCACTGCAACTGCATGACTTTTCTAAAGCACATAAAGCCATCATTTTACAGATGCGCTTAGTTGCATGGTTTTCTTTTTGTTATTTCATGACTGGAATGAGCACTAGTGTTAACGGTTTCCCGTTCTGCCGTTGTTAACTTATTCAGTTTCTAAAGAGCTAAAAAGCAAAGAAATACTTGAAAATGGACTGGAGAACAGGTTCTTTTTTTTTCTCGACTTTCATGTCTGTGCTTGCATTATTAATCATATTGTGAGTGGATTATGAGTATGAGCAGTAATCTATTACTTTTAGAAGTAGGTAGTGGTAGACTTTGGGACGAATTCACTCGAGAACTTACTAGTTTTCTTCTTTGCTTTCTAGTGTGCGAATTATAAATTTTGAGAACAGGAACCATATTAAACCCAAAGATGCTTGCGATAGTTTTTCTTTTGTTTTGGAAGTCATCGTGAAAAGCGATGTCACTTCTTGCACATCTCCCAGTTTCATAATTAAGAACGCATATTGTTCCATACTTATACTAGATGTACTGAGATTCTTTGGCTGATGCGTGTCATTGTTTTTAATGTCTTGCAAACAGTTGAATTTTTATAACAGGTGGACATTTCTAACAAATTTGTGTGGATGAAATTTGCAATCCAATAACTGTTTCTCTCTGCCCTCTGTTTATCCAGATATTGTTTCAGGAACTCTTCTCCTTCTATCTCAATGTTCAGTGGAGCTCGTGACCGTGTTAGTCCGCAAGCAGTTCAAGACCTTCTAGAACTCTGTCGCTTAGGTCTGTCTTTTTGAGAGGCGAATTAGAATATTATTATGTGGAACTAGCACTATACTGTCAGAAGTAAAATGTTCCAATACTGCAGGAAGTGGCCGACGAGCTGCAAGCCCAGAGAGTATGCGAAGTAGTAGGTCACCATCTCCACCCACCAGTAGTGGGCGTACTTCACCGGGTATGATATTTTGAAGTATTTTATTTTCCGGAAATTTCTTCGGAGCTTGCAGTTTTAATGTGGAAATTTCCTTTTTCATAATTACCAGATCAGTCTATAGATTTCTTTCTTTTTGAGTCGTATTATAAGTGATGCCATGCTTAGCACTAACCTAACTATCTATGATCATCGTAGCTCAGTTCCAAGGTGTAGGTGCACCTTCAGCGCTGCTTAAGAGAAAAAGTGTGGACACAATTTTTGCCCCACATGAGACTATAATAATGACAGTACAGACTTGGGAAACGTTCTAAGAACTTCAGGTAATGCACTGTTTTTTCAGCGATGTCATCCTTGTCCTCTCTGTCTCGTCTCAAAGTTTCGTCCTCTTCGGTTGGCATGCGGAAACTTTCTTCTTCTCCTCATCTCCTTGGGATATGTGAGGAAGGAGAAGATGTCGAGACGAATACCACGCTTCTCACCACTTCTCGACCGAGTGGCGCTCGAGCGAATAGGTGATTGTTTGATTCGAAGTTTATATTGTACGAAGCAATTTATTTGGCAAATTCCGGAATCGCCATATTTGCAGTGTTTTTAAAACTGAGATGATGGGGTGTAGAATGCAAATATGTAAAATTATCGGCGTTAGCAGTGATCAGTGTTAGTTATCAATATTAGCATGTATTTTGGAGCGCTACAGAATGACAATAATACACAAAAAAGGTTTGAAGCAAATAGCCTGATTCAAACATTCGTGCCTCGAGTTGCTGAAGTGACTAGTCCTTTCCAATGCATTCGTTGTAGTTCCGAACTTCTTTTACTTTTTCAAATTGCCGTTATTATGAACATTTTGACCAATACTAGCCAATAGGTCAGCATCTACCGGAGTTGTTCACATCAGGCACGGATCTGTTCAAGCAACGAAAAGCACCGGACCACATCCCCAACCAACAACATATAGGTAACGTATAGTTGCAAAGTTTCGTCGTGTTCTCGAACGAATTTCCCTTATTTGTAACGCACCGCAGCTGTGAGCACTCACCACTCACATTCTTTGCTAGTTTTTCTTTTAAAAAAAGCCCCTTCAGAAAAACCCTGAATGCCTTCAAGCTCCTCCTTTATGATTTTCTTCACTAACATGTGTGCATTACACTAACTGTGCCTTCAGTTCTGTTCGCATGATTCGACCTCGTCATGCGGTTGTATCACCGGATGTTTGCAGGCGTTATGACCAACATCAACGACTCATTGCGCGTAGCCGGCGTAGCACAAGGTTTAGAAATCTTGTACATAGTTGCGCTTCTGCTACTAATAATGTTTTCCAGCTGCTCGTCGTCTGAAGCCTCAGACGATGAAGAAGGAAAACGAATGTCGGTACTCGTTTCAAAGTACTGCGGAAGGAAACGCGACGGTGACAACGATGATGACGACAAAACCGGCGGCGATGGTGGGCAAGGTGTTTTTCGTTCTTTACTGTATGGCACAAGGTGTTTCTCTGCTACAGTAATACTTTAGGCGGCGTAGGTGGAGGATCAAGAAGCGAGAATGACCAGTCTGGGCCAAGCGCATCAAATTCCAAACCAAATTCGCACTCAAGTGGAGAATCCATGCATGAACGAAGGTGGGAGTTTTTCCAAAGCATGTTTATTTGATTTTCGAAATGCGGTTCAGATCTGGTGGTGCAGCCGAGGGTTGTCTGAGTGCAGGGCAGCAACATCTGTTTCCCATACCAGAAATGACTCATTTGGATAGTGATAGAAGAGAATGTCTTCGAGCGAAACTTCTGCATCGGTTGGTTTTACCTTGTTTCTTTTTCAAATTCTACTTTCCTTGTTGTATGGTTTAGAAACATGAAGTTTTTTTTTTACCGTGAACAGAAGTCAACTTCATAGGTCACACACGGCCGAACGGATCGCTCGAGATTGTGCTTCGCTTTTTACGCGGAACTACGCCCGTGAGATCTCTTGCTTCGGTACCCCTCCCCGCGATGTAGCCCTTTTTTCATCTGAATTGAATCAATGTGAGACCGACTGCTGGATTCGTACCTTGAAGCGGACCCGATCCGATGAAAGAATACGACTGGTCCGTGTCAATTTATTTTCGTGGTAGTCTCAGCGACAACATATTCGCAATTCAGACAGAATTTACGGACGGTGAGAGCATGGGTGACTCAGTCTTTGATGCTCCTATTGAATCCATTGATTCATCAAGAGGTGAAGAGGAGCGCGGTAGCGATTCTGGCTGTTCCAGTGAAAAGGTGCCGAAAAATACGGCGAAAAAAGACATAGTTAAGGTAGGTTTTTAACTTCGACTATCTGAAAATTTATAGGCTAATCTAGCGTTCTACTCAAACGTGCTGCCATTCTCAGTGCATCAGTTCATGTTCTCGGTTTTCTCAATGAAGTTTTATTTTCGGGTTGAAAACTGCATCAATGTACTTTGTTTGGAACATGAAACGAGTCGTCCTTTTCTTTTTACATAATTAATCTGCAGGAGATAGTGTAGAGAAGGATGTCGACCGATTTTCTTTATCTCGAGTATTAATTTTTAGTTTTGCTTGGTCCTTTTTTTCCTTTCTTCTAAATACGCCACATTGAAGCGTTCTCAATTCAGACTACGGCTATCACTAATAGTTAAACCTTTTCCTTTTAGAACAATGACATGAAATCGCTACCACCACTCGATCCACTTCTTCTGTATGATCAACCACGTTGTGAAAAAGTGAATTGTTGGCTTAGATCCGCACATTTCATCTAAATCAGGGTTCGAAGCGCATTTCATGCTCCATTTGTTGCTGCTTTTTTCACTACGAGGAAGGAAATAGTCTATGCTCATCTAGCGACATCCTAACATCTTCAGCATTGTTGTTGTATGTGGTTAGTTTATATTATCGTTTAATAAAAATGTCGCAGAACTAGTTAGGTTTTGTAGTTTTTCTTTTTCCTTTCAAATTGTTTCTTGTGGATTCTCATGTTTAATGCAAGGTTCAAATTAATTTCGTACGTTCCATTATTTGAATTTGGATAGAATGTTTATCGCTGATTTATATGGGTTGCACAAATGTGAGGGAGCTTATCACTGATTGAAGCTCGGACGATGCAGGCTGTCGTTTCTGCCATAATGAAATGGTTCTAGTTAGTACCTAGTGAATCGAACGAGTTAGATTGCTTTCAGTGGTCCTACCCTTTCAGTATTTTTATGTCGTCCTTTCATGTCAGCTTGTTGTTGTTGCAGTTGTTTAAAAGCTTGACGAATAATCCCTACCTGTCGCTTTGTATGTAAATAAACAAATAATTGGAAGTGAACAAACAATAAATTTTACAAGGTTATATGTTGTGACTTTGAATAATATTTGGCGATAAAACCACCTTGCTTGTCTAAGCTTTATTAGTGGTTAATGGCAAAACGACAAATGGTGGTAAAATTGTGTGGCAAATAGGCCGTGGAAACATTCTTTATATCATGTTATCCCATATGCCTTTCCTTTTTTCTAATATATTTTCTCCCAATAACAAAGATAATCTAGTCAACAATATTTGGCAGAATAGTCAATAGCCTTCGCCCATCGGTCTGCTTAATTGACGGTTCTTTTGGCTTAAAGGGAGTATTCGACGAGGGAGCACGGAAGGATTCCGTCCATTCGCAATCGCCTAAAAAACGGCCCGAAATCGCGCCACACAGACACGCCCCAAAAACCTCTACAAAATGTGCCCAAAACAACCGATCTTTCGGGCCGTTTTTACGGCAATTAGAAAAAACGGAACACCTCCCCATAATCTACGACCCCGTATACGAATACTCCACCGAAAATCTGCACCACCTCAGATTCGTGGTGTGATGCCTTTAAGATTCAGGTCGCTGTGAATTAAAATTGTTCACTACCGTGGAAAAGAACTTATAAAACAACCGTATACATCCCTTTGGTTAAATTCTCGTCAATTTGCTGAAGTCGTCCAGAGATACATAATCTTCGTTTGCTCGTGCTCTTTCATTAGATCGGCATCATTTAAACGCCTTTTAATATCGTTTTCATTAAACATTAGAAATAAAGTAAAAATGGAGATACATGTAGTGTATGTTTGCAAATGCTTACTCCATGGTTATTGCCAGTTTCTTTCCTTGTGAAGTTTGTATCTGTTTGTAGCAGATCTTGCATTACATTGTATTTATCCGAAAAATAGAGTGGTAAAACGTGTATACGGCAATACTTTGTTTATCGCAAACTTTAATCCTTCGTATATTTCCGAATAGAAAGTGGAAAAGTTCCCATCGGAATGCGAAAGTAAAAGTTATATTTGTCCTTGTACTGTGGTTTTTTTCGCCTTTTCTTTGAAAGGAGATGCTTAGTGTCTTAATGGGCTGATCCGGCTTACATAAGCGGTGGGTCCTTCGTACAGAATATTTCTTACAGATGTTCAGAAGGTTGAAGCCAAGGATAGGAAGTGTTACCGGAACATCAAAATTTTCTCTGAAGACAACACACCCTGATTCGGTGCTCAAATGGCCACTGGTGAAGAATCAACACGTGAATGGACGCGAAGTACACTCTTATTGTAACCAACATAAATACCTTCCGATGAATCCGGATTTTTTGATCTGGTCATTTTGGGAGTATCTTGAAGGACGAAAGAGAAGATTACTGCAGTAAAATATCACTGAAATTGAGTTAGTGCAGAAGAAAAACCTCTTCTTTCCAGCTGTCTCGGTTCAGCGACCAGCTTTTAGAGCTGCAATCGTATTGGAAACCCATTCATGACTTGCGAAATGGTAGAAATACTTCTCAGGTTAGTTCTCTTTCATAACTATCTTTCTATTAGTGTACGTACAAGGTTTTTATATGGGACTTTTATTAGCCTGAGGTTTCGGCTTTCTTGCCATTTTCGGAGGCGTAGTGGCCGATCGGATGATGCCACTAACCGCAGTGTCAGGCGTGTAGTTGAGAAAAAACTCTCCAGTATACAACCACTTCATGTCGTTCTTTCCAGCATAGCCGCTCTTAGCAATGAAAAATTGGTTATAATAAACAGAATTAAAGAAATAAGTTGTACATTTAATAGATAAATCAAATAATACAATATAGCAAATACTAATAGATAGTGCTATATTGGATATTAATATAAAGTGCAGCAAGTAAAATAAAAATGTATTATATAATATAGACGCCACTGACAGCTCACTGTAAGGATTAGAAGTAAGCCAGTACATGTGTGCACTTACTTACTCACTTAATCGGCGGGCTGATGTAGTCGCCTGACGCGATTACCCGCATCTTTGCCGAGGAGTGCCGTCCTTGAACAAAGCTGTGCTCAACCTTCTCGATCTTCTACGAAAGCTTGCACGGAATCAATCTATTCGTCGCTATTCCATATTCTGCGAAACCTTACGTCTCGCCTGAACTGCCTATCCACACTGGGTGTCCTCAGGTCCTCTTTCACCACCAATGTCCAAAACTTCCGTTTTCGGTGGCTTCTTCCAGCTCGAATACGACAAACTCCTCAGGACTCGTTGAACAAGGCGATCTGCAGATCTCCTTAATATATGACCAAAGAAACGAAGACGATTTACTTCAGCCACCTTCGATGGCGGTGCAAGATGTTCATATCTTCCACGTGCCATCCGCCGATGTACCACATCAACCTCTACGTAAAAATCTTCATTGTGGCATACCCTAGGCTAAAAGTACCCAAGCAGCATAAGCAGATTTCGTTCCGTGCAACCAAGCCTCTCCATCACCGTAGATGGTGCTGCCCAAGTCTCCGATCCGTACATCATGATGGGGCGAATTGCGGTTAGGTAGACTCGCAGCTTGACTTCGTTGGTGATGGGGTCCGACCACTGGCATTTCGTTAAGGAGTTAAATGCAGAAGTGATCTCAGCGCATCCTCACTGAATATCTTTCTCGTAGCTGCCGTTGCCCTTCGGCGTACAGCCAGGTGACAGAACTCATCGACGAGTTCTATCGGTTGTCTGTCCACCCTGATTCCCGTTCGAGGTCTCGAGGAAATTCACATTTGCTTGCATTTATCAGGGCGTAGACGTAGTCCATTGGCTGCAGCCAGCTTCGATACAAAATTGACAACATGTTAAAGTTTCGTACTGCTTTCCGCGAATATAACAACATCTTCAGCGTACTCGATATCGGTCAAGGGGCATCCTGATGATGCTAGGATGATATCGGCAGGACATTTATCTACTCTTCTTCGCATAATGTCGTTGATGGCGAAATTGAAGAGGAAGGTTCCTGCCACTGCCCTTTGTCTTACTCCAGTTACCACCTCAAACGGTGTTTTACATCCGGCTGGTGTTGGAACGTCAACATTTGTTCGTTGATTCATGTCATCAAGCAAGCGAACGAGCTTTCTTGGTACTCCATCGGCGTGGAGCGCGTTGTGAAGATGGCCTCGATGAGGAGGGTCGAAAGGACGAAACCAGCTTGCTTCTCGAGCGTTGTTTCTTCGCGATGTTTAAAGAGTCGGCACGTTAATGCGTTCCAATACCTTGTACATAACATGCAGCAAAGAGATTCCTCGATAATTCCTAAGGTAACTCTTTGTCCTCTCTAGGGTCCTGACGGATAACTCCTTGTGGAGGGGAGTTATGATAGCGCGCTTCCACGAGCCAGGTATCGTATCGTTTATCCATATTGAATGATCTTTGTCATCTCACGAATCCCAGACGGAGGAAGATATTTTAGCATTTCTGCGCTAATCCCGTCGTCTCCGCCAGATTTTCCATTCTTCATCCTTTGGGTACAGACCAGAACCTCCGACTCGGTCGATGTTTCCTCGTAAACCTCATATGTCGGTCTATAAACGTGCTCGAGTTCAGGAGCTGATGGTGCTTGCCGGTTCAACAAGGTCTTGAAGTGATCTCTGTAAATTGGAAAGGTTGCTTCACCGACAGCCACTCTATTGGCAGTGTTAAGGACAGGAGAACATCTTTTCATTTTGTCGCTATACTGTTTTAGTAAAGCATAGGCTTTCCGCGGGTTGTTCTTGTCCTCCCACGCCTTTTCAAACTCCTTCGCTCTTGACGTCCATTCGTTATCGCGGTCTTGTTGCGGTTGAAGACGCAACTTCCTTGTAAGACGCTTTTCCCGGTTGAAGTCATCAGTGCTGAGCGCGACAAATACAGGAATGTACATGGATTTTGTTTCCGCAGATGCAAAGGCAAACTTCTTCCGCGGCAATAGAACAGGGAGTGTTTCCTTTGCGGCGTCCTGGATGCACTTCGTGACGGAATTCGCACTGCTAAGCTTCCCCCTGGTTCGTACACCAACATGAATAGACACCCGTTGGCGGAATTTCGTTCTGCGTTTTTCATCTTCCAGACCTGCCATGTCGATTTTCGTTTGGAGAGGAACTCCTCGGTTTCTCTTGTGGAACCGTATTTTGAATCTGAGAAGAACTGAACGGTGGTTAGAGTCGAACGCGTCGTCCCAAACAACTCGGATATCTGACTGAGGAATGTTCCTCGCCAGAACATGGTCGAGCTGAAGTTTACGTGTCTTCTTCCGCTTGCGCTGCTCTTCAGGCGTTGAAAGGCTTGACTCCTGCCAAGTGAGCTAATGGCGTCGATGATTCCTCTTAAACGTGGAAGTGACGATGAGGCCCGCCTGTTCGCACAAGTCGACCAGACGGTCACCATTGTCCGACGTGCGCTCCGCTGAATAATACCATTTTCCTGGCACATCGGATTGCTGTTCGAGTCCCATCTTCGGATTTGCGTTCATTTTGACACTGACCACCTGCCGGCTTGGTATTTTAGGCTTTAACGCACTCATCATAGAAGGCGTTCTTACTGTTGTCTTCAGCGGTTTCCGCAGCTGCGTCAGCACTTACGATCCAGAGTTTAGTCCTCTGCGATCTCGCAGTCGTACGAAGGCGCATCTAGACGACGTTGAGCCAAATTCCTCCACCAGGTTCTGGTAATCGTTCCTCACAGCTATCACACAACCACCTAGTTTGTTCTCATCAGCATCGCCGCAGTATATGGTGTAATTTTCGATGCTGATGACGGGCCGATCTCTCATGTGTGTTTCCTGCAGTGCAGCAAAAGGCGCACAGAGATATCGCAGAAGCCTAGACAGGGTGGTTTGTTGGAGTTCACTCGATAGTGTTCGGCAGTTCAGCGTGACGAAACGAATGGTTGTTGCCAAAGATTCCATGCTCCCTTCAGGCAGTTGACCTTTCAGGTTATGGGCTTTGGCGGTGTGCTGGACGACAGCACCTTTTTGCAATGTATGGGAAGCTTTCGCCATTTATCAGTGCAGGTTATATAGCTCGTACGTTCCCAATGCGTACACTCGAACGCCTGATTGCATTTAGTTAAAGCAGGGCCACCACGTGCAGGTAGCAATCAGACTCGTATACGCAGCCCCATATGTGCACACATGAAATGAAAAGATGAGGAAGCTCTCAACGTGTATTCAACGACACAGTTCTCATTTTGGCAGTGGTTACAGACGGTTGAGAGTTCGATCTCCGTCGGAATTTCCGCATTTTTGCAAAGTGGGAAAACAAGTAATACCAACGTAGCTCACATTCTGAAAGCATTTTCTCATTATTTTCTACTTCCTACGCACAATTTCTCTCATAGACAGTGATTACAGACAATGAATAGTTCGATCCCTCCCAGAATCTTGATTTTTGCAAAACTGAAAAGGAATTACTTAAACGAAAATTTCACCGCCAGTTTTTCTGAAATTTTATTTGTAGCACTGTTCATCGCATATAGGGGTTATTCAGAAGTTATTTTAACGATGAGAACCAGGCCCTGATTGGAATATACTGTTGTACTGGTCGGATTTTAGTAGCTTGAAATAAATATGAATAACGGTGTTAAAGAAGAGACGGAAGAAGACAAAAGGGGCTACTTTCTGTAAAGGAAGATTTACACTATAAAGGGGTTGACATGTCGTTTCTATTGCCTCTCTGGTTTTTTTGAAAGCTAGTTTGAGAAAAATTAAACAAATTTGCCACTTTTCTCTACTTTTTCTCAACTAGCTTTTGAGAGAACAAAAACTATCTGGAAGAAAATAAAAAAGAGTAGCAAAAATCTTCCTCTACAAAACAGTTCGAACAGAATTTGCCTTTAAAAAATATGAGCTGAGTTATTGGACTTTGTTTGAACTCATTCAGATTTTGACGCGCAGCCGACGCAGAAAATCTGAGATTGCGCACTTTTTTTTCGTTGCGAGATTACGGCCGCTCAGTTAAGGTACTCGATGCCATATTTTGATAGAGCGTGTGCGAAAACCGTCAACCGCAAATTTTGGTCTCTGTAGGTGTTATGGTTTTCTCAAAAGCTAGTTGAGAAAAACTCGAAAATTTGAGGCAAAATTTAGAATTTCTCTCAACTGGGTTTCAAAAAAAAAACTAAGAAAGCTACAAGCACCAAACTTTGTATAAATATAGAAGAAATATCTCTCTCTACTAAACGCAGCCAGCCTTATTGCATAAAATTCACTTCGGTGATCGATATTCAGAAACTCATGGAGCCTTCTCTGGATTAGTTCTAATTCCGCCTGCAGATGTTTTTTTTTCGCTGAGTAGTGGCATCGAAATTGCTTTTTCGAGTGATAAAACAAATTCGTCGCTGTCGGATGAGAAATGCCCTCTTTTAACTCCCGCACACTAAATGCAAAAATTCCACTTCTGTCAGGGATTAATCTCTAACTTTTGCAATAAAAACTTCGGCAATTCACGTTGTGCCATTGAGTGTTATAGAACTGCGGCCTCGATCACTTTCAGCGAACCATTGGTACCGGATACTCACTCTTTGATTCCTTCTCTCATACTCAATATTTTCCATTTTCTTAGTGAATTGAAAAAAAAACCAACTTACTCGGAAGCGATGCCGCAACTCTTCGTTCAGAACGTTTTGAATAATTTACACTCTTTTTCTTACCTTCGTGCTCATGACCTCTCGCATTTAGCCTAATCTGGATGTCTTTCATTTGCTAATTATTTTCCCAAACTAGTCTCGGACGAAAGGTGTAAAATTATATCAGCAAAATCGTAAAAAAGTACTTCACGCCATCTATTTTCCCAACGTTTTGCATCCCTTAATATGAGTTTATTTAAAGTCGTCAATCTCCCCGTCTTTTTCACCTTGCTCTCTTCATTTTTTCGCCTCTACTGACAAGCCTTGCGACCCCCCTCAAGCTCCGACACTCCTCTTCCGACCACCTGCTGAGAAATTCTCAACGCACGCTTGAGCCTGACCAACCGTCGCTCCATTGGTGGAACACTACGCCTCTCAAAATGGCGAAAAAGCCGAAGCATCAAGCTGATGAAAATTCATCTAGAAACCTCAAAGGCACACTTGTAGAAAACAGAAGTATGCCGAGGTTCCAAGAAACAGAAACATTTGAACTAGCTCTTTTTCATATATTTGTGGTACTTTTTACATATCTACTAACCCATTTCTTCCTACGCGAATGTTGTGAATTTTTCAGGCTGCATCTTCGAAATATATTCTTTCTATGTTTCCGTATCCTTCGGGTTCTTTACATATGGGCCATATGCGAGTATATACTATCTCTGATGTTACTGCAAGATATTTTCGTTTGAACGGATTTAATGTAAGTGGTTAAATTCTCTACTTTCTTGTTAAAGGTACGGTTTCATTTTCAGACCATACATCCTATAGGATGGGATGCATTTGGATTACCGGCTGAAAACGCTGCTCGAGAAAGAGGAGTAGATCCAAGAAAGTGGACCATCTCGTATGCTTTACTACAGGGTTGTGTTGGGTAATGGGAAGTTTGTGAGCCCCGTTAGTCAGGAAAGGCTCGGTGCTTTCACACAGGATTCGCTGGTACCAACTTATGCTTAGTTATCTGGGGGAGAGTGTTCTACCTCAGCGTGATAAGACCTTGTTCGTCTCTGATCGTTGCTGAAATATAAACTAAATGCAAACAGACTGTTTCCATAGCTTTTCTACAAATGCAGAACGTAATGAGCAAACATGACTAGGTGTACAGTGTGCGGCATTTTAAGCACGTCAAATTGCTTCATTGTGCCCAGCTTCTTCCGTTTGAAGAAAAATTGAAAATAGAAATCGTGATATGGTGTGGCGCCCCAAATTGTGAAAGTGTAAATGAAAGTTTCCCTCATTTTTTAAAATGAAGTTCAGCAACAAAGGTTTCATAAAAATGAGTGAGCTTATAATAATGAAGATAAAAATACGTACGAATTCCTTTTTCAGTAACATTGAGTCCATGAAAAGTCAGCTGCTACAAACAGGGATTATCTTTGACTGGGACAGGGTATGCTGTTACTCTACGCTAATTAACAGTAACGTCCGTCAACAATGTGAGCCTCTACAAGCCAGCGAAGTTAATCTTAAGTCCACTTGTTCCAGGAATTATCCACTTGCGAACCGTCTTATTATCGTTGGACACAGTGGATATTTTTACGACTGCACGAGAGAGGCCTTTTGAGGCGAAACCTCGCAGAGGTACGCCGAAGGGGTTTAGGTCCGCTACGTTTGGAGAATCAGGGAAACCAGATGAAATAAGAATTTTACTAAAAGGAGACTTTGAAGGATTTGCTGCCTCATTCTGTCCTATATTTTTCTAATTGCTTTAAAAAGGAACTAACTGACTATCTTGACTCTTTCTTTTAGGTAAATTGGGATCCCGTAGATAACACTGTTCTTGCTGCTGAACAGATTGATTCAGAAGGTAGAAGTTGGCGCAGTGGAGCGGTAGTTGAAAAACGGAAGTTGCGACAGTGGATGGTGGAGACACCTCGTTATGCAAAGGTCTGCTGTTCTTTAAACGTCGGTGAAGAAGTAGCAATTAATGATTTCTTCATTTTAGCGACTAAGCGATGGATTACAACGCCTGAGCGAGTGGCATGAGGTTGCTGATATACAGTCTAACTGGATCGGCAAATGTGATGCTTATCGGTTCTTATTTCCACTTAGGGTTAGGTTCATCATCTTTGCTTAATGTGATCCTAGTTTTTCCTGCTTGCGTTACAAGAACAATTGCTAGTATTTTACTGCATTATAATACGATTGCCAAAGGTTTTCGTTAACCTTTTTAACTCATTTCTTCTTGATACCATTTGAAGGACGATCATCATCAGTCCATGGAAGAACTGTTGGATCTACGAGTAGCGGACCCTATTTCAGTTGCACAAGCTAAGTTCATTGTCCTCCGCCATCGTCATCCGTTGTCTGATCACAAACGAAGCAACGCAGATTCACCATGTATGGAGTTCTTCCTCTGCTGTTTGAGTTAGCTCAGATGTGCTTTTGATTTCAATTAAAGACTTTGCAGATTGTATTGGCGTATGTGCTCTTAATGGTATTTCTGGAGTTTGGATGCCTATTGTTGTTGTTCCTGAGGATTACGATGGTCCAGAGATGAATTTAGATGCAAGGTTGCTGGACTAGGTTTCTTGACTCCGCTTCCAGTTTCTTCAGAAATTTCTGTAGATGTGGCGATATGGTTGCCGATTCTACTCTTCTGGAGCAATTTAAAATCGTGCAGGATAAGAAGGGGTCGATGCCAATGAGTCTCAATGATGTGCAAGAAATTGCTGCGGTAGGTCTCCATCCTACAATATTTCTTTGTGTGTCATGGATGGGTTCTTATATTCATCTGTAAAAGTCTTCTTGTAAATTATAATTTTAGTTTGGTGGATATGGTGGATACATGACCTCTAGGACACTGCAAGACTGGGTTGTCAGTAGGTATGGACGCTAGAAAACGCTTTTGATAGAGAGTTATCACCAAAATTCCTAGACAACGTGCATGGGGAACACCGATCCCGATGATTTTGAGCGCAGATGGCAAGACGGCTGTGCCCCTTGCGGAAGATCAACTGCCTCTTCTTCAAGGACAGATGGCTGGAAAAGAAGTTGCCTGTGATAGGTTGTTTTTTTTTGTACTTTTCCAACTTAGTGGGAAACTTTTTTTCAAGTTTGTATCCTTTAGGCTGGACGGTGCGAAAGGATTCTATGACCCAGACACGTTGGACACATTTTTTGATTCTGCATGGTGAGTCTGCATGCGTTACTTCTTTAGACGTGAGGTGCAGTTAGTCCATTTGGTTTCAATCTTTGATTTTGAATCTTAGTATCAACGTGGGACCTTTTTTATGTGCAGTCATTGCTGTAAAAGTCATCAAAGCGAGTGGAAATGATGAAAGGAGCACCTATGGCTTTATAGTTGTTTTTTTTTTCATAATGATAGTGATCAGCTTCTTTCGTAATGCAAAGGAGGTCAGGGTTGCTGCAATCTCCCACAACTAGAAACCTTACTTATATATCGATCATTTGGTACGTTTTCATTGCCGCGAGACGGGTGTTGCGCAGTGGCAGGACGTTTCGCTGCGACCGACAGTTCAAAACCCTAGAACCAACCAAGCACTACTTCACTGCCGGATCGATAAATCATAGACTTCTTTGGAAGTGCAAAAACACTGACTTGGTACATCGGTTTGGCCCCGCAAGTCATTACTTAGATCGCAATACGTGTTTATAATTCTAACTATGGTGAACTGAAGTCGACTTTGATGCATTGCAAAGCGATTGATCAACGCCAATCACTGTATCCTTTATTCTTTGTCTTATTCCTAGCGTTCTCTGTTTTTGTACTGTGATGCTGTGACAGATGTATTAATAACTTCATTCATTCTCAGTAGCAGTTCGCATAGGGATTTGGAAGCAGAAATTTGAATCCAATCTACCCAATAGAGTCCAACAAAGTGTTCGTGTTCATCTGTAAGATTCAATCACGGTTTAGAGGGTGAACGTTAGATTAATTCGTTGAGCCAGATTTTTGTTGTCGACTTTTGACTTGACTTTTAGCGTGATCATACTCGTTGCAACTTATTAAATACCAAAATAAAAAAAAAATTAGAAAGCAACTCATAAAGAAGTACAAAAATTAAAAACCTTCCGAACCATCTGACTGCACGTTTGATGATTCGATGCCGCCCCAGTGCCAACCAACCCTTTCATACCTGCGGGGTCTACAAATTGGTACCAGACTTGTGTGAAAGGACAAAAACAGTGACTTGATACATCGGTGTTGCTTGTAGGCGCGAGGAGATGCTATGTTATTTTTCTCCTTCTAAATACGACTAAAATCTCCAGAAATCTCCGTAATTTTATTGTGGAAATCTTGGTGGCTTCTCCATTGTTTCGTTCCCTAGTGGTTATTATTTTCGTAGCAGTTTTATGTCTAGCTGCAACAACAAATTTACTTTTCTTCGATTGGTTTTTTTAGGTATTACCTGCGTTATCTTGATCCAACCAATGAAAAAGCACCACTATCTCCTGAAGCTGCTACCAGAATGCCGGTCGACATTTATGTGGGCGGAATTGAACATGGTTTGATCACCCACGCTCAATTTGTATTTCTTTCAAATTTTTGCCTTTTTCAGCCGCTGTACACATGTTCTTCGCGCGATTCATCTCGTACTTCTTGACAGATATCGGATTAACGCAGGTGTTTGAGTTTTTATTCCTTGCTTCCAGTAATACTAAGGCAGTAGCGATGAAAAATGTTTCCTCGGAAGGATTGACCTTTCCTTCTAATTGTGGTTGTAAAAATGACTGCATAACAATAGGAAGAATTCATTGTTCTATCGAAAGCAATTCCGAGCAGAGTTGTTGCGCGAATAGAGGAATGTTTGTTTGAGAAGTATGATAGAGGGCTCTGAATGAGGCAGATTTTGATGTGCAATTTTTGTTGTGGTTAACAATAGAATTATTGTTAACCACAACAAAGAACAACAAAATTATTTCTTCTAGAAATTGGATTTGTGAACAGTCGTCATTTTGGCGAAGCTGAAACAAACATGAACAATATTTAGCTCCTTTTTGAATACTATTTCAATATTATCTACTTTCGCAATACTGCACTAGATATTTTTTGATTTAGGAACCTGAACCGTTTAAAAACCTTATACCTCAAGGAATTGTTCGTGGAAAAACTTACACAGATTCTAGTGGAAAATATGTGCCGAGCGATGATGTCATTATAAAAGGTGACCTTTTCATACGAATCGGATTGTCGAAAACAGTTTTACTGATTTCAACATTGATTTGATTGATCACTATTAGATTTCTCTATTTTAGTAGGACAGGTATCTTAGGACTTTGCAGCTTTTCCAGATATGTTGCCGTAACTTCGGGAGAAGTATCATTGGATTTGTTTTCATTTTAATGATTCTACCTCTACAATGCCAGTAATTTTTTCTCGCGACCAAAAAAAAAGGAGTAATAAATGATGTAGTATAAATTAGGAGTAAACTGGGGTCTACACAAACTATGAGCTCTGCGTGTCTTTCTTTCCAATAGGTTTGAAGAAAAATGTTAGTGTTCGAGTAGAAACACAACAGCGCGAAAGAGAGTAATATCTTCCTTCTTTTTCTCTTCTATGGATTATGCTCCCGTACCAGTTCTCAAATTTTGCATCCACCACCTTTTTGTTGCTTCTTGTTTCAATATATTCATCTCCTTTTCAGATCTTTTAATGCTCTCAATCTGTCGTTAGGTGATCTGCTTAATATTTTATTTATTTTTTGTTTATCGCCTCATATATTTACATTATTTTCCTACGCTTAGAACGTTGTTGATGTCGGATGAACGTTGTTGAACTGCAAATTTTTATTGTTAAAGAAACCATGTATAGGACCATTTTAACTTAAGTTTGCTTTGCAATGATAATTAGGAAAGTTATGGATTTTCAGAGAATAGCAAATTAATATGGAAAAGAGAGATATTTCAAATACCGAAGGATTTGTCCCAGTAAAATATGTCATTTTATGACTTTATTCCGACAAATAGATGAGCGCTCTAACACGTTTGAATTCCAATAACTATGTATACACGTATATTTTTTTTTAGAGAATAATTGGTTTGATAAGGATGGTCGCCAGCTGAACATGGTTTTTGAGAAGATGAGCAAATCCAAAAGGAATGGTAAGCGTCAAAATTGTTGGAATTTAATTTCATTTTCAGCTCCTTCTTCAAAAGCAGCGTATCACGATTTTGACGTTGTGCGAAACCCACCGCGAAAGCATAAAGTTCGGGTAGTAGGTTGAGGAGCTCAGCGTGGTTCGGCTCGTCTCTCTAATTGTCGTAAAAAACGGTGTAGGAACCATTTTAGTCTTTACGAGGTACTTTAGAACGCCTCTCTATGTACATGTTACATTCACGTCCCCTCAGCAGCCTATTCATTGGTTTCACTTGAAAAGGCCAGTGAGAAGACATAACTGATTTTTCTCGTGACCGTTCGCTCGTGTATGCGGCGCGTGCAAAGGCGCATCGCAACTAAAATCATCGTAAAAAACGGCGTCTTCCGCGCCGTTTTTCAAAGAGAGGAAAGCGGAATAACGTAAACTACTACCCAAACTCTACATTTTCGCTGTGCGTTCCTTGTCACGTCAAAATCGTGACACCCTGCCTTTGTGGAAAGAAATTTTTAATTTGTTGTCTAAAGTTCACAAAATGTTCGACCAGTTGCTTTAGACAGACAATTTTCTTGAACTATGATAGTTCTCCTCCAGTTCGATCAAATTCATCAAACGCTTTGCAAATTGAAATTGCACTTCGATTAAATTCGATCATAGTAGAGTAACAGGTGAAGAAAGTAAGTTCATTGATTTGTTACAGGCGTTGGAAATACCATGCAGAATTTCTATAGTATTTCCAGTTATTTTTGTTTTGCTTGAAATTGCAGAGTATACGTGTCAGTTAGTAAAGACGGGTTCTTCTGAATTATGATAGTTCAAAAAGTTCTCTAGGTTTAGGTGTTGACCCGCTTGATGTTCTGAAAAAACACGGAGTTGATATGACTCGCCTTCAGCTTCTCGATTCTGCAGCCCCACGACAAGCGATTAATTGGGAAGAATCAGGTCTTAGATTAAGTACTTTGTGGCTGGCGCTTCGTCATTCTCACAGTTAGTTTTGAAGACCACAAAGGGCTGAGAAAATGGTTGGATCGTGTAGCTTGGATTGTTTCCGCCTATGTAGATGAAAGGAGAAAAGCAATCGATACTCGGCAGAAGTCTCGCATCAACGTCACGCTTGAAAGAATTTTGCGTGAAAATTACAATTTTTTCGTGCGAAATGTTAGTTTTATTTCAGTTGAAAACCTCGCGCTACGATTTAAAATGCATCTAGAGATAATGTTTTGATATGATCTTAGGTTTCAATGTGCCTGGAAGTGTTGAACTTACATAACACTGCTTTGGCTCGTCTCCAAGGGTTCACGAACGCTCTTAGGGTAGGTCCTCCGCTCATTTCTCCTTATCTCAATATTCAAAACCGGATCATTTGCTTGTGGTTGTAGAAAGTGGATCCCTCAGTTTTTGGAAACAGTCCAGAAGCGGAGAGGTGTGTCTATGCTTTGATTACGATGATGCAGGTTTGTGGAATAGATTTGCCTTCATGCTTACAAGAAATTTCTGGGGCATTCAAGGGAACACTTATTTGCTAAGGTCTATACACCATATTCGGCTGCTGAAATGTGGGCGGCCCTTCTTTCTGTCCCACCAATAAGGGCGTCTCTGATATCATCTTGTCCTCTTGATGAAGTGCCGTGGCCCCAAGTCGATTCTGACTGTGACATTGACTTTATTCTTGTCGTAAGTTCTTGATTCCCGTCCCTTTTGCGGCAACTACCAACTACATGTTTTCATCTCGAAACAAATCAGGTAAATGGCGTTGGCTGCGGACGTGTTGCTGTTCCCAGACAAGAAGTCGAACACCTTCCTTTTGAAAAGTTAATACAACGCGCTAAAACACAGGAGCATCGAGATGTCCTGGAGAAACTGAAAGAGAGGGACCTTAAGATCCAGTCCATAACGAGCACTAGTCGAGAAGGTAAGTTAACTGGAGTGTTATTAATTTGTGCACTGATATCCAACGCCACATTTGAATCAGAGGAGCAAGTCATTCCTGACAGAGTTTTTTTTTTGTGTATTTTCTTGATAGAAACGTAGTTTCGAAAGTATCGAAATTATTTTTAAGGGTTTCATATTACATTAAACGTGATCTTGGAA